>NW_016157286.1:362936-374531 GCF_001687245.7 Rhagoletis zephyria
TTCAATTTAAATCTATTAAATACATTCTAGCGTGTCTCAGTCCTTTACCCACAAAAGAGCTTATAACTTTTTTTTTCTATTCGAAATAGTAAGAGTGGCACCTTTCTGAAATATCTATTAAATGAGCAATTTTTTTATGTAATGTAAAGTTATAGCTCAGTACATTTTTTTCACCAGAGATAGTCAACGTTGGGGAAGAAAATATCAAAAAGTTAAAAATCCCAACATAGTCCTAATTATATAATGGTTCCTTAATATATTTTAACTACATTGCATTTGAGTATGGAGAAGTAACTATCTCAAAGTATTTTACATAAAAAATAGACTAAGTATAGCCTTGTTTGTAGATGCAGTTAAAGAAAATACATGAAAAGGCACCATTTTTTTTAATTCAAAAAATGTAAATATTTCAAAAACGGTAACACTTTTACCTGAAAATTTTTTGTTTATCAGAGAGAGGACTCCCCCAACACCAATATTCTATATTTTTTATCTGTACAAGTAGCGAAGGAAATTTCTTCGATTTTAATGCCGAATGGTGCCGGATTTGCAGTTGGAATTGCATTTGCAAATTTTATGCTTGCTACCATGGCAACCGTGTGCATTTTATTATTGTGAATTTACAAATGTACCGAAATATTCAAATGCAAGATCATATGCCCAAGATCCTTAACAGCCCTAATATTTTGATGGTATGCATGAGAAAGTTTACTTACATACATTTACAGACTTTACACTTTTACAAATTGATCCCACGTACACATGTACTTCATTTAACATAAATATATATGCACATATTTTATGGTATATTTCCTAACAAAAACATTTTTGAGTCATTATTAGTGGATAAAAGAGACATCTTCTTTGGATTCGGTACTAAAACTTGATATCTTAATAGCATTTCGAATGCTTATCAAAATGATGTATTTTGGAATGAACTTCCGTCATCCCTTGTCAAATTTGGTTTGGAGACGAACCGGTTTCGGCGTTGTGCCATCTTCGGTGTCATTTTTCGTTCTCAAACTCTACGAATCTCACATATTGACAAGATTTGACCAGCTTTTTAGTTAGACTTCCTAGAAATATTTTGACTATGCAGTTTTGTAGCCCATTCCAAACATTCGTAATAAATTTTTATTTTTACTTATTCGTTAGAACGTTCCTGATAATATGGTACCCGATAATTTAAACGCATTCTTTTCATTCCGTCTCTAGCACGGAATTCATAGAATATTCTGCTGAACAGCTGTGTGTGTGCAAGAATGATAGAATACAAGATTGCGCCAATGGGAGAGGATTTTTGAGCATAATTTTTGCGTGACGTCATCTTAGTGCAATTGCGAGAGAGAAATACCAAAACGCATATAAAAATATGTAAACAATGCAGAAAAATGTGTTAATTTTAATATTACATGGCCCAATTTTGCAGGAATCAATAAATATACAAAGATTGATGAATTAGGAACACGTAGCAATAACTTTGGACATGTAGCCCTTTAGGTAAGTACGATTTTTAGCACATGAAAAAATGGATGTATTAACAGTGTTTGCAATTTCATGTAGACCAAAAGGAAGGTGTGCAGCAAAGTGAATTTTTGGACTCGCCATTGTAAAAAGCCATGCAGAGTGCATATTTATATTTGTGGCCAACCACCATAAACTCCACAGCTGTTGACTCCACAGCTTTTATTTGATGACTTTTGTACAATTTCCGAGAGGATGCATGAGTGTGGCTTCTTTGGAAACAAATCGCACACCGTCTTCAAAAGAGTCACAACTCAAAATTTGGCATTTTTGAAATTATGCGCTAAAAATGTACACAGAGCTTTTATTTACCTTTCAGCAAAAGCTGGAGCAAATTTGTGTTATAATTTGTTAAAAAAGTCGCCCTTGCCCATATGATTAGCATGTGCTACGAAATAGTTTTTCGCATTTTCTGACGAACGTATTATTTTGAGTTGTGACTCTTTTGAAGACGGTGTGCGAAATATTCTATGTAAGTAAAATATAACGGGTAACAGGTACGTAACAGCGCGGTAAGATGCCGCTTGAATTAGCGCCTGGCGACCTTATCCACTGGTGCATTACCTCAAACCAGCACTAAAAATATTATTTTCAATATCTTCACTAGTAAAGTGCTTCATGCACACATAGCTCGATTTGGTGTTTAATGCATCTCCTCGCCGGCATAGTTGCTTCCACTTTTTCGCCAGATTTGCGTCCGTAGGAAACGAAAAAAAACACTTATATCGCACGCTTTTCTTTTGTTTTCACTATTACACTTTGCCACGGCACACTTTATTTTGCTTTGTAATATCTCAATAATTGTTTAAAACCACGCAGAAATATTAACGCACATATTTTAAAAATTTTATTTGGTTTTTTCGTATGCTCACAATCAACAATTGAACCAACATAACGTCACGCACACAGCTGATTCTGTCAAAATTACAAAGAGCGGATTAGCGGTACCGCGATTGGCGCAGTCTCTATTTCTCTCAATCGTGGTGTGTGCGCATATGTACAATTGTAAGCAATCGCATGAAAATAATGCCGCTACAGAAACCAAGTAAGTACTTGCAAATTGTTTTAGGAAAAAAACTTAGCAAATTAAATTAAATATTAATAAGCACCAAAAGGTGATTTTATAGCTGGTTCCTACCAATTCCATTCTTTTCTGTTTCTATTTTCCCATTGTTCTGGTTAAACCACAAATATTCTATTCTAGAATAATGAAACACGCCCTATGCCAGACTGTTGTTGAATTTAGTTTTTTTGTTCGGCGATTATTTGTGCAGGCATATACGTGTGAAAAGTGTAGAATTGAGCTGTACGCGTGATATGAAATGCCCATTACTGCTTTAGTGTAAAGGTTATTGATCAAAACTAGGGATGTGCCGGGTAAGAGAGAAACGACTTGCAGGGGAAAGGTGTCAGCAAACTAGATACCCTGATGATCAAGACTGATAGAATACAAGATTGAGCCCATGAGAGAGGATTTTTGAGCGTAAGTTTTGCGTGACGTCATCTTGGTGCAATTGCGAGAGAAATGCCAAAACGCATAGGAAAATATATGAACAATGCGGAATAATGTGTTAATATTAATATTAAATGGTTCAATTTTGCAGGAATTAATAAGTACACAAAGTTTAATTAAATAGGAACACGTCGCAATGATTTTGGGCATGCGGCCCTTTCGGTAAGTACGATTTTCAGCACATGCCGGATGTTGGGAAATGCATGAAGTTATGTGTATGAGATATGTACAGAAAAAAACTTAAATATATCGCACGTTTGCCTTTTGTTTTCACTTTTACAATTCTCCACTGCAGACTTCATTTAGCCTTGTAATGTTTCAATAATTGTGTAAAACTACGCAGAAATATTAAGGAACAAATAGCCAAATTGTAAATGTTTAGTTATTTGCCCACTGTTTATGGGTTAGTGGGCCTGGGACTTGATATCTAACCCACTACACCTTTTCAAGTTGACAAAAAACAAATAGATAATGAGAAATGAAAATTGATATTGAGAAAATACAAATTGATAATGAGAAATGTAAATTGATATTGATTATATATAAATTGATAATGAGAAACGTAAATTCATAATGAGAAAATACGTACACTCAGGGCTATTGCTGGGTCGTTACCGAAGATACGGAAGCAAAACCATGAGGTGTAAGCGACCGAAAAAGCTGACTGAAGACAACGTGATGCCTATGTTATCCTGGCTTGAAGGTGACTGTAGTTTTACGCTTGGAAAATTAAAAAGAAAAGTACAAAACCAGTTTAATGTAGAATTGAGCACCACCCACAGTGGCAAGTTATCTCGAGGGCAATCTGTACAGTTGCAAAAAAGTCCATACGCAACCAATAACCATGAACTCGCAGGATAAGAAATTAAAGCGAGCGGAAAGTGGTAAACAAATAGCGTGGAAGGATGAAACAAATTTTAATTTGTTTTGCCGAATGTCACGTGGCCGATAAAAAAAATTTACCTCCGCGCCTCTCTACAGCTCCCTGCTTTCAGAGGGCCAAACGTCCACTTTATTGATGCAATAATCACAACTGAAGTGTTACACATAAAAAGGCAAATGGGGGCGCTCACACACAGCGGGAGTGTAAATGCGTTGTCCAACTTTAATTTCGGGTTGTATATATTATAAATTTTTTTGGCAGTGTCCTTTGATGCTTGCTTTAATTCACCTAACATCGCGACATTAGCTCGCAGACTCCAGAGTAAAGTTCTTGTAGCTCTCCATTAATTTTTTATGTTCTCATTATCAATTTACATTTTCTGATTAGAAATATACGTTTTCTCATTATCAATCTATATATTCTCATTATGAACTTACATTCCTCATTATCAGTTTATATATTCTCAATATGAATTTATATTTCCCATTATCAATTTTTATATTCTCATTATGATTATATATTTCTCATTATCAACTTATATATTCTCAATATAAATTTACATTTCTCATTATGAAGTTCTACTTTCTCAAGATGAATTTACGCTTCTCATTATCATTTTGGGATTTCTCAATATGAATTTACATTTTCTCATTATAAACTTGAAAAGGTGTAGAAAGACTTTGTAAAAAGTCACACCTGATCCCTCGAAACCTTTCACATACCTCTGGGGAATCATTGGAAAATGGTCTAAAATTAGCATTCTGACTCGGGAAATGTAAACTCGATAAACAGTATTTTTGTGCAGGACACGTTTCTATTGTCAAATTTATTCAACGTTTATTGTGCATATAACTCCGGCTACGCCATCCACAGTATATTTGCGTAGAACTCGCTCTAAAATTCACATAAAAGTGAATTTTTCAGACCGATTTTATTAATAAATTAGTGACGGAAAATTACTAAATTTGGTTTTACAATAAAGTGTAGGCCCTTGACTACAAGTTTATATAAACATTTTTGAATCGGGTCACCTATTCGGGCAAAATAGCCCGAAATCAGTGGGCAAATAACTAAACCGTACCCAGTTAAATCGTTATTTGGTTTCCCTCAATCAACAATTGCACCAAGATGACATCACGCACACAGCTCAATCTTTCAAACTCACAAAGAGCGGATTAGCGGTCCCGCGATGGTCGCAATCTCTATTTCTCTTAATCGTGAGGGGTAGCTGTAAATATTTCTCCATTTCTTCATCGTATTGGTATCCACATCACACAGAGTTGTAGACGGAGAAGTTATCTTTTTAATACAGGATTATATCATAACTTGGATTTCAGAGGAGAAATTTTGTATTCTTAATTACGTATTGGATAGTTCAGCTCGAAAAAGCTGGGCATGCATCACGTTACTTTGACACGATAGTCGTTCAAACGAAATTGGCAAAACGATGTCGTCAGAACACTGATTCATGTATTTTTGTTGCTTACTATCGTATCGACTACCGTAGTGTCGTCAACAGTTTGAAAATCACTATATTTTTTTGTAAAATTTCTATTTTTAAAATTTTAATAAAATAAAAATTTTGAAAATATATTCGAAAACCCTTTTTTGTCCTGCTGTGTCAATAGCTACAGTGGCTGAATGGATGCGTTTTCGATTACCACTTTGTTGGTCTCGGGTTCAATTCATATTGACAAGGATTTTTTTATTGTTTTTTTTTTTTATAGCAAATTTATATCTTTATTCTTGTACTTTATTGCAATAAGGTAGCTAAGCAAAGGTGAGTCTAGCGGTAGTACTTTGAAAAAAGATTATTTTTTGCCCACAGACCATTTATGTTCAAATTCAAATTATTCTTATGATTCAGCTACCCACCGACGTAGCGCCCTTCCGTAAATATCAACATCTGAAATTGCTGTTGATAGAGAGAGAGAGAAACCTATCTACGGGTAACGACCATATATGTAATACTCCTATATTGGCAGTAAGAGCTAGTACCGTCCGAAAACACTACAGTACAGATATACCAATAAACACGTACGAAATAAAAGGAACACATATGTACGTTTATAAATAAACATGCACACGACACATTTACAAAAACGGCACTCAAGTACACAATACATTGACAAAAACAGTACTATACTGTTTCGCTTTGATTTCGAATTGCTTACACATTGAGATGTTAGCTTACTACCAAAATAGAAGTATTACATATATGGTAACGACAACATCACAGTTCTGCAGTAGTGAGTTTTAGTTAACATAAAAATTCCATAATATAGGTCGTTTCAGCTGACCAAATCTCTGAATTTATGTCGGTCGTTAATTGAAACATTGAAAATTATGAATAATTAGTTCCTCTAGGTAATGCAAGCGCAATTTTCAGTCAACTTCTGATAGCCACCTTCGTTAAGGAATGCAAGGAGGATCTTATAAATATTATAAATGTGAAATTTTGTATGTTTGGATGTTTGGGAAATCATCACGCGGAAACGACTGCACGGATTAGCATGAAATTTTGTACGCAGATAGCTATGGCCAGATTGGTTAATAGGCTATTTTTTTAAGAGTTGCCACCGGTTAAGAAAGTTTCATTTATTTAATATGCGGGAACGACTGAATGGATTTGCATGAAAATTTGCAGACAGATAGCTTATGACCTTGATTGGAAAATAGGCTACTTTTCTTAAGAGTTGCCACCTGTTAAAAAAAGTTTCATTAAATTAATACGCTGAAACGACGGAATGGATTTGCATGAAATTTTGCACACAGATAGCTTATGACCTAGGTTAGAAAGTAGGCTACTTTTTTTAAGAGTTTCCACCTGTTAGAAATGTTTAATTTAATTAATACGCGGAAATGAGTGAACTGATTTGCATGGAAGTTTGCACACAGATAGCTTATGAGCTAGGTTGAAAAATAGGCTACTGTTTTAAAAGCTACCACCTGCTAAACAAGTTTAACTAAATTAATACGCGGAAAAGTCTGAACGGATTTGCATGAAATTTTGCAAGCAGAAAGCTTATGACCTACAGTGGAAAATAGCCTAATTTTTTGGAAGAGTTGCCACCTGTTAAAAAAAAGTTTTAATTAAATTGGTACGCGGAAACGACTGAACAGATTTGCATGACATTTCGCACAGAGATAGCTTATGACCTATGTTGGAAAATAGGCTACTATTTTAAGAGTTATCACGTATTAGGAAACTTTAATTAAATTAATACGTGGAAATGACTGAACTGATTTGCATGAAAGTATGCACACAGATAGCTTATGACCTAGACTGGAAAATAGGCTACTTTTTTAAGAATTGCCACCTGTTTGAAAATTAAATTTTGCTCAAAGATGGTTTATGACCTGGATTGAAAAATAGGCTACTTCCTTAACCGGTTTTCCGATCAGAACGGAATTTAGTACACTTACTACGGATTTCGGAAGGATGGTCTTAGACTGAAAGTAAGTCCGATAACTCAAGGCCCCTCCCATACAAATTGGAATTTTCATATTACATACATATCTCTGGAAGTATTTGTGGGAGAGAACTGAAACTTGGTATAGTGATATGTATGTGAAATCAATGTTGGCATTAATCGATTGATGTTTTAATTAGTTAGTTAATTCGATTAAATTCAATCTGATTACAGTTAATCATGATTAATTTTAATCCGACTAAACAGTTAACCGTACCGCGATTAAAAAATTAATTTTTAATCATTAACTCTTAATTTGATCAAGTAGGTTTGGTGATTAATTAAGTTATGCTGGAATTTTCCTGTGCACACAAAGCAAGTTAATCCAGTATGGCTAAGTCGGGTTTCCTCATCAATCTAAGCAATTTGGTGTGCATTTTCATTAAGATATATGTATACCAACAAACGTTTTACAAACTAGGTTTGTAAAAGTTCCCAGTTTATGTATTACTAATAACAATAATTATTATTTTTTTATATTACGTGCTTTTTATAAGCGTAAAACACAAAATAATTACTATAACTGGTGTTTGGTTTCAAACTCGGACAAACTAGACAAATTAATCAGATTTTATTTTTAATTGGATTAACGATTAATGTTTTAAATTAATTAAACGTAATCGCAGCCAGCGATTAACGATTAAAAAAATGTTATCATTAATCGTACAGTTGATTACGACTAATTAATTTTAATCGTCAAAGGCGATTAACATTTTAATCGTTAATTTTTAATCGTTAATCAGATTAACAGTTTGCCAACACTGTGTGAAATCATGTTCATATTCACGGAGAAAAATGGACGTTTTTGGAAAAGAGGCGTAGCACCTCCCATACTGACTGAAAGTTTCATATTGCATATCTCTTCAAATGTTTGGGGTAAAGCACTCAAGCTTGGTATGGAAATACATATGTATGCATGTATGTATGTGAAACTAATACCATACTCATGGAGAAAAATGAGAGTTATTGGAAAAGGTGGTGTGGCAACTCCCATGCAAATTGATTTTTCTATGCTGCATATCTCTGGAGGTGTTTATTGCAGAGGACTGGAACTTGGCACCGAGATGTGTATACAAAATTAATTCCATACTCATAGAGAAGAATTTGCGTTATTCGAAAAGGGGACATGGTTCCTGCCGTACAAATTTACTGTTTTATACTGCTTATCTCTAGAGGTGTTAATGGTAGAGTACTGGGACTTGGTACTGGGGTATGTAAAATCAATTCTAAATTCATGGAAGAAGATTAGTTTTATAAGAAAAAGGGGCGTGGCACTTCCAGTACAAATTTACTTTTTCTTGCCACATATCCCTGGAAGTGTTTGTGGAAGACAGAATAAATTTCATTAAATGGAAAAGGGAGAGCCGGGTTCGGCCTTATAATCTAAAGCTCTCTTGAGGCATTTGCTACAGTAATGAGAAGTGGTATTTTATGGAGGCCAGGTTATTAAATTTGAGTTGGAAATATTAGAACTCGCCGTGGCACCTCCAAGAAGGTTACACGTTCACGCGTCGTATACCTGGAAACATTTTAAGGTAAACTTAGAGGGATTGATATATTTCGTATGCCTAGCGCGCAGACGAGATTTTATAATTTCATAGTTTTAAACGGCCTAAATACCTTAACTCGCTTTAAAAAAAACGAGCTATAACGAAATGGGCACAGAAATAAAATCTAACATCATTAAATTATTTTTGCTATTTGTATAAAAGCGCGGGGTGAAACCCGCGGGTATAAGCTAGTATATCTATATATTAATACGCTAACATAAATTTTGTCTCCGTTCGTTTGGCGATTCTACCGAACCGATTTCAAAACCAAGAACACCGTTGGAAACGCATTTTTCCGTAGATGAGTTTCTCATTATAAACTTGAAAAGGTGTAGAAAGACTTTGTAAAAAGTCACACCTGATCCCTCGAAACCTTTCACATACCTCTGGGGAACCATTGGAAAATGGTCTAAAATTAGCATTCTGACTCGGGAAATGTAAACTCGATAAACAGTATTTTTGTGCAGGACACGTTTCTATTGTCAAATTTATTCAACGTTTATTGTGCATATAACTCCGGCTACGCCATCCACAGTATATTTGCGTAGAACTCGCTCTAAAATTCACATAAAAGTGAATTTTTCAGACCGATTTTATTAATAAATTAGTGACGGAAAATTACTAAATTTAGTTTTACAATAAAGTGTAGGCCCTTGACTACAAGTTTATATAAACATTTTTGAATCGGGTCACCTATTCGGGCAAAATAGCCCGAAATCAGTGAGCAAATAACTAAACCGTACCCAGTTAAATCGTTATTTGGTTTCCCTCAATCAACAATTGCACCAAGATGACATCACGCACACAGCTCATTCTTTCAAATTCACAAAGAGCGGATTAGCGGTCCCACGATGGGCGCAATCTCTATTTCTCTCTATCGTGGGGGGTAGCTGTAAATATTTCTCCATTTCTCCATCGTATGGGTATCCACATCACACAGAGTTGTAGACGGAGAAGTTATCTTTTTAATACAGGATTATATCATAACTTGGATTTCAGAGGAGAAATTTTGTATTCTTAATTACGTATTGGATAGTTCAGCTCGAAAAACTGGGCATGCATCACGTTACTTTGACACGATAGTCGTTCAAACGAAATTGGCAAAACGATGTCGTCAAAACACTGATTCATGTATTTTTGTTGCTTACTATCGTATCGACTACCGTAGTGTCGTCAACAGTTTGAAAATCACTATATTTTTTTTGTGAAATTTCAATTTTTAAAATTTTAATAAAATAAAAATTTTGAAAATAAATTCGAGAACTCTTTTTTGTCCTGCTGTGTCAATAGCTACAGTGGCTGAATGGATGCGTTTTCGATTACCACTTTGTTGGTCTCAGGTTCAATTCATATTGACAAGGATTTTTTTATTGTTTTTTTTTTTATAGCAAATTTATATCTTTATTCTTATACTTTATTGCAATAAGGTAGCTAAGCAAAGGTGAGTCTAGCGGTAGTACTTTGAAAAAAGATTATTTTTTGCCCACAGACCATTTATGGTCAAATTCAAATTATTTTTATGATTCAGCTACCCACCGACGTAGCGCCCTTCCGTAAATATCAACATCTGAAATTGCTGTTGATAGAGAGAGAGAGAAACCTATCTACGGGTAACGACCATATATGTAATACTCCTATATTGGCAGTAAGAGCTAGTACCGTCCGAAAACACTACAGTACAGATATATCAATAAACACGTACGAAAGAAAAGGAACACATACGTTTATAAATAAACATGTACACGACACATTTACAAAAACGGCACTCAAGTACACAATGCATTGACAAAAACAGTACTAGACTGTTTCGCTTTGATTTCGGAATGCTTACACATTGAGATGTTAGCTTACTACCAAAATAGAAGTATTACATATATGGTAACGACAACATCACAGTCCTGCAGTAGTGAGTTTTAGTTAACATAAAAATTCCATAATATAGGTCGTTTCAGCTGACAAAATCTCTGAATTTATGTCGGTCGTTAATTGAAACATTAAAATTATGAATAATTTGTTCCTCTAGGTAATGCAAGCGCAATTTTCAGTCAACTTCTGATAGCCACCTTCGTTAAGGAATGCAAGGAGGATCTTATAAATATTATAAATGTGAAATTTTGTATGTTTGGATGTTTGGGAAATCATCACGCGGAAACGACTGCACGGATTAGCATGAAATTTTGTACGCAGATAGCTATGGCCAGATTGGTTAATAGGCTANGTACGCAGATAGCTATGGCCAGATATGGCCAGAGCTATTAAAGCCCGCAGTAAAGCATATCGTGCTTGGAAATCAAATAGTAGTAAAACTAATTGGGACATCTTTCGCACAGCAAGAAACAATGCTACGCAAATTGTAAGGTGTGAAAAGAAGAGGTATTTTCATTCCAAGCTTGACCCCTCTCTGTCCTCCGGAACTTTATGGCGCAATATCAAAAATCTCCGAGTCTGGGCCAAAGACAAATCAGAATGCACATTAGATGTGGATAGCATGAACGATGCTTTTCTTAGCAGTGTATCGTCTATTGTTCCCCTATCTAAATTTACCCCTTGTAGTACTGCAATTTATTCTGGTGTTCCTTTCGTGTTCTCAGCTGTTACTGAGTCGGATGTGGCTAAATGCGTCTTCAAAATTAAATCTAACGCAGTTGGAGA
>NW_016157286.1:376971-383362 GCF_001687245.7 Rhagoletis zephyria
GTGGATTTTATGTGATGTGATAGGATGTCATGTCATGATATGACATCATATGGTATGACATCAGAGGATATGACAACACATGACATGACATCCTATCACATCACATAAAATCCACATCTTATCACGTCATCGCACCTCATCTCATCTACGTGAATAGAAAAAGAAAAGGATATAAGCAAAAATGTGAAAGATAAAAGCAAAGATGAAGACCAAGGTAAAGATACCGATTTCAAAACCAAAAACACCGTTGGAAAGGTAATTTTCTGTAGATGAGGAGAGTCTTTATAGTTTCGAAATTGGTTGAAAATCGTCGTTTAAAAATTTCCATATTTGTGTATGGTTATTTTTGCAACCTGTACAATTTAAGCTGTTTCGCATTTTGTTTTACTTCGTATTTGAAATTAAACTTTGAAATAAAGATAAATATGAAGATGAAGAAACAAGTGATAACGATGAAGACAAAAAAAGGCAAAAGTGAAGATAAAGACGAAAATTGAGATAAAGGCGAAAATTGAGACAATGAGAAATACATAAGAATTAGGTTAACAGAGTTGAAATTTTCCGATAGGAATCGAAATAAAATCAGCCATAAAGGTTACTGAAATTTATCGAATCATCGAAGTTTATTATCGCAACGTATCGAATTATTCCAACTGATCAATGTTTACTGAGTTGTCGAAATTTATAGACACAGAAACTTAGTTGTCCAAATTTACAGATAGCTATCGAGCTATAAAAACGTGTGGGATTAACGAAATTTGCCAAGTTAAAGAAATGTATCAAGTTATCGATATTTATTGAATTATCATTATTTATAGACTTAACGAAATTTATCGAGGTGTCGTAATGCATGGAGTTCTTTCAACTTACAGAGATATCGATAATTATTGATCTACTGAAATTGGTTGGTTCAACGAATCGAAGTTTCTGGAATTTTCAAAATATATCCATTTATCGAAATTTCAAGGTTATATAAGCTTATCGACATATCAGTGCTTATCGAATTTAATCGCCTTAACAAAGTGTAACGAGTTATCAAAATGTTTAGATAGTTTTCGAAAAATGTGGAGATGTCAAAAGTAAAAATTTATAAAGGCATCCAAAGTTTTTACATTTTTGAGTTATCGAAATTTATCGAGCCATCGAATTTTACAGTTATCGAAATTGGTCGAGTTAACGAATTTTATTGAGTTATCGAATTTTAGTGTTCTTGAAATTCATCGAACTTTCGATACGTATCAAATCATTGAAATTTATCGATAAACTTGAATGTATCGGGTCAATTCGAGGTCCTGCCGAAGTCCTCCAAAGACCTTCTCAGATAAAAAAAAAATTGCTACGTGTTAAGTTAGTAAACCTCTCCAAGGCTTCTAAAACTAGAAAAACTGTCGAATTTCGACAGTAACTGGCACTCTAGTGTATATTAATAATGCCGGAGTGTAAGTTGAGGCAAACAAATTGATTGAACAAATTGGCTGAAATGACTGTCAGAAACAATATCAAAAAATGTTTTTGCATATGTGTTTTCTTGGAAAGTATTCTCTTCAATTCCAGCCTTAAAAAAATATTAAAAATAAAAAAACTAAATATGTAAATACTATATACCTGTTTTTTTCTTTTAAAGGATACTGAAATCACTATCGTGCAACAACGCACGTTTATTTAATACTACGTGGTATTTCAAACTGTTACGTGAAGTAAAATTGGAATTGATTTGACAATATCGCACAAATGATCAAACAATTTTTGGTTTCCATGAAACAAAACAATCGCCAACACGATATCGTCAGAAGATTATCGTCATACGTGATTCATGCCCAGATAATCTAGCTAAACAAAAAAACCTAATACAACAATATTGTGAAATTTATTAAGGGCAGCAGTCTACCGGATATCTAACTGGATATCCGAATCCGGCTCTTATTTTTTAAAGGAAATTGAATGCATCTTTTGCCAAATTTTAGAGCATTTTAATAACTTTAGTCACTTAACATTCCTATTTCTTTTTTGTCGGCAAGTTATTTTTTCAGAAAGAACAGTTTTCATTTGCATTTATGCAAACTATAGGTTGTCGTCAAGTTCAACTACACTCAGAAAAAGGTTTAGTTATAATTACCAAGATTTGGATATAGTGACCAAGTGGCATAGTTGGATATGGCGAAATAAATATCTAGTTCACGAAAGTCTGCAATTTACTTGAGACTTCTAGTTGGGACAAATGTATATTTGTTAATAATTACAAAACGACTACCTTGAGTGGACAATATTGTTAGTTAAATAAAATCATTGTTGAGCAAATATAAACAATGCTTTGGATGATACAAGTTTTCAATTAATTTTGTGAACTTGCTGTATACGTGAATCAGCTAACCGTTTATTATTGGGAAAAAAGTTTCAATTTGACACAAATAAAAATTTACTCGATTGTTGTGTTTACTTTCTTCTTTTTTTTGCATATATTAAGCATAAAAAATACATACATATTTACATAAATAGTTACTAGTGTAAATGATACATATGCATATGGTGGTAAGAGTTTCCTAAAAAGAAACGATGAAACAGGAATAGTCGTGCGAAAACCCAGGTCAATATCTGCTGGAAGTGCTGGTTTAAGTATACTGCTTTGCTTTTTCCTTGGCTCAATAGATACTTTCAAATTATAGTTCACATAAATTATATATCCACTGAGAAACCTCGGTTGGCATCAAACTTTATATTTTTAAATAACTATGCGCACACCGAAACAACTCGCGGCGATGGCAAAACTTAAACTGAGACAAACAAGCCTGGGCATGTCATAGCACACACTTTTCTTTCTCTACCCAGCGCGGTGATCGACATGCCATAGCTTACTGAGCGCTCTGTGACCACACGCGCGTTTCACCCATATACTAACAGCGGAGCAATGATTTCCACGCACACAGTCTCACTCATTGAATCGTTTTTATACAATGGTCGGCATACTAGCGCATTCAAACGATTCAATAAGTGGGACTGTGTGCATTGCTCAGCTGGCGCTCTTCGTATGTGAAACACACAAACGCTCAGAGGGCGCTCAGCATTATTTAGGCATGGATAACAAGACAAGAATGATAGAATATAAGATTGCGCCAATCGAGCTGAGAGCAACTGGCCGTGACGTCAAAAAATACCAGAATGAGAGAGCAAGACGAACTCGACAAGAAAAAGAGGAAGCATCGAACAAAAGGCAGTATTGCCAAGCTTTGAATTTGAAAAAGCACCAAAATTTTTATTGGTATATTTTATGGACTTTATATACATACATAATTTTATTGTAAGGATTCCGAAACAAATTAATAAAAAACAATGTTTCTTGCACGACGGTCGATTTCTTCTTGCATGATTGAAGGTGCTGCCACATATTTTGTTGTCGCTTATGTCACTGTGCCATGATTTTGTTAAAATTTTTGTAAAGTTGCTTATCACGCTTACGATTGCTATAAATTTTGCTTCAGTTTTTTTAAGATTTTTTAGTTTGGTGTCCTCAAACTAAAAACAAAAGTACGAAAAACGCACCAAGCACCAAACTCAAAAATTTTCGCGTTTTGAATGCCCACTAAACAACAAAATAACAGTGAATGTAAACAAAAGTATTTTATGACGTCAGCGATTGGGTGGATGCTGTCAAATCGCCGAAGAGAGGGTTAGCGGTCCGCGAATGGCGCGACCTTTATTTTCTGGATCGTGATAACTTGATGTGAAACTCTCTAATTTTTTCTGAGAGTGCGCCCAGGAACTCGTTTTCTGACACGCGAAGTGGCGAGCTACCACTAGCTGTGTGGAAAATGCATCACATTGAATTCAGTGGATTTCTTCTTCCCGCATTTTTTAATATTACTATAAAACAGTATTTGTAACTAAGCGCGATTTTACTGGCAATGTAAAGACTGAAATATAAAATAGAAATGAAGAATATTGCAACTTTTGTTGGTTGTGATTAATCAAAAGTTTCTCCATAAATTTCTCTATAAATGCCCATACATGTTTTCGTCACAGTGGCTCTACTGGAGCATGTTATAAAAAATACACATTTTGACAGCGCTCTCACGAGAAAAAGAGTTTCATATCTAGTTATCCATGATTTAGGAGTGGCTCCCAAGCATGAATATATACCGCTCTCAAACCAAATCGTGGTTGCCTCAACTAAGATTTGGTAACTATGACTAACCCATGTGTTGAAAGAAAGCTTATCTGTATTAGCAGAGCTTAATGATATCCTTTTATGAACCATAAGTTAAGTTGAATGGAATTTGTAGAAATATGCTTCAAAAAAATATTTATTAGTATTTACCAAACCCTTTAACTAAATTAACGATTTTGTGCAACCTAGATGAATATTAGAAGCTTTAATATATTTAGTTATAATTACCAACCCATGGTAATAGTTCCCAATCCTTGGTCACAGTTCCCAAATATTGTCAAAATTCGGGAACTAAATATCTTTAGTTGTCGAAACTAATCCTTTTTCTCAGTGTAACTATAGACCCAGGAAACACGCTGTTCCGGCAGACCAAAGGTAAAAGGGGGCAATAAAGATGTGGGAGCGCGCCATTGCGCTGGTACCGAGAGCTGAGTTACTGGCGCCGATTCCGATTTTCACAACTCAGTGACGCAATGGCGCCAGCAACACTGGAACACGACAACACCAGGCGGCGAAAAGAACGAGCAATGAACACAAGAAGTGCCACTTATAAAATGTGCACCACAAGGCGAATTTTTACAAGGTGGGGTTGCTAAAATTAGCCGCGGTCCTTCTGAATGTGAAAATTATGTGTTTGTTGTATTTTTGGGTTTTGAACTTGGGTATACTTGAGTTGTTTTTGCCCAACCGATACCACCTTGTATTAGTTCACCTTAGTTCAACACCGGGACACTGACAACACCGGGTGCCGCAAAGAACCAACAAAGAACACCCGAAATAGAAGTGTCTCTTGTAAAATGTTCAGCACAAGGCGAATTTATACAAGGTGGTGTTGCTAGAATTCGTCGCGGTCCTTCTGAATGTGACAAAGATAGGTTTGTTGTATTTTTGGGTTTTGAACTTGGGTATACTTGAGTTTTTTCTCAACCGATATCACCTTGTATTAATTCACTTTGGTGCAGCGTGCAGCAATAAAGGAAATGAGTGTTAGCCTGAAGAGGCGCAATTGCGCCAACACACTGTGCTGATTCCGACAGTGGCGCTGGAGTTAGTGTGTCAGCCCAAAAAATTTGCGCCGTTACCCAGGCCTATTTCAAACTAGCAGACCCGGCGAACTTCGTCCCGCCCATATTTTTATATATTTTATTGAAACTTTTTGGTCCAACATTTTCACCAACAATTCACGTTTACGATTTTCATTGGCACATTCGTTTGCTAAGATTATGGTTTGGTGGTAATTTCCCGCTTTAAATAACCTAATAAATATCCGTGAAGAAGTTCTTGAAATTCTCCAGTTGTGCGGCATTTCATAGCACGGTTATTCGCAAAGCGAAATACATTTTTTTCTTTTCACTCCCTGGCGGCAACAATGACCCGGTTCTATAGTAAATGTCCTAGAAGCTTTACAGTATAGTTGGTGGCACTTTAAAAATGGGTGCGAATCATTGTTCTACAGAAATGCAATATACATATACTTATTTCAGACGAAATACCTTAAAAGTTTGAACGCATAATAATATTGGAAAATCACATCCATTGGGCCAATCGCAACGCAGGAGCGTTCGATATACTCAACGGTACAACAGGTCGATTTAATCTGGCCTGCACGGCCCCTTTTCTCACTTGGCTATTTTTAGTAATAGCTCGACTTCAGCACCACTTGGCAGCACGTTTTTGCAATAGTATTGCATACATATTTAAAACATTATCCAAATAGGATCATAAATAAGATTTTTAGTAATAACTCAACTACAGCGCCAACTGTCGGATTAAATTGTGAAACTAAACCATCCAGAGACCCACTCAAACACACAAAAAGTTTCATTAAAATCCGTACAACCATTTAGGAGGATTTCACTCACCAACACACCTACAACAGAATTAAATAATACATTCAAAGATAGCTAAAGGTCCGTACGTTTGAGTAGCGATTGATTTCGTATATCTCCATGCCAAGTTCCAGAACTCTACCATGAACACTTCCAAAGATAGGCAGTATGAAAAATTCGGTTTGTATGGAAGATGCCACGCCCCTTTTCTAATAGTTCCACTTTTTCCTCAAGAGTTGATTGCGTATATCTCCGTACCAAGTTCCAGAACTATACCATGAACACTTCCAGAGAAATGCAATATGAAAAATTTGGTTTGTATGGAAGATGCCACGCCCCCTTTTGCAATAGTTTCAATTTTTCTCCAAGAGTATGCGATTTATTTCGTACATCTCCATAC
>NW_016157286.1:385285-399260 GCF_001687245.7 Rhagoletis zephyria
CGGCAATCATTGAAACAGAACTAATACCAGAAACAAACACTAATACAATGAATAACACAACATCAAATAAGAAACGAGTTACTTTTAATTTATATAACATTAATTCTCTAGAAGGGGGAGTATTGTAGGGTTTGTATTTGTGTTATTACCTTTTATTGTACTGTGTTCATTTCAACTTTGTAATTTTGGAAATTTTGGATTTATGTGATTTTTGTGGTTCGTCAATCAAACAGAAAATTTTCATTATTATTCAAACTTTTCTCAAATTGTGTACAACAGAAAATAAAATAATTTTTGTTATTTAAAATAAATACCTACAGCTACTTACGTACCAAATTTTAAGCAAATCGGACCATAATAAGATTGTTTCGAATAGATCGGTCCCTCGTCCCCTTCTCGGAAAAAATGAATCATATATGCTAAAATGCTACTTACGTACCAAATTTTAAGCAAATCGGACTATAATAAGATTGTTTCGAATAGATCGGTCCCTGGTCCACTTCTCGGAAAAAATGGATCATATATGCTAATATATGCTAAAAAGCTACCTACGTACCAAATTTTAAGCAAATCGAACCATAATAAAATTTTTTCGAATAGAACGGTCCCTGGTCGACAAAAGTTAATTTTTTTAACCTAAAACATGGTGGTTACCGAAAGCTATTTATATACAAAATTTCATGAAAATCGGACCAGCCTTTCACGAGATTAACTGTTACAAATAAAAGGGACTTCGCTTTATATAATTAGTATAGATAAGTGCCTATTCGTTAGCACCCGACCAGAAACTGATTGGTCAGCATGTTCCTTTGTCTTTGCCATAAGATCTGCCGAGAGGCTATCTTTGGCGTGGCCCTATACTACTGTTTAACTATCAGTTATCATTACTTTCGGATCACATCTCATACTGAAAAGGTTTACTCGACTTACCGGATCATCAAAAATTTCTTCAACGCGTGTGTGGACGTCCTTATTATTTTTGTTTCGAATTAATATATATATGTTTTCGATGCCAGGGCATGAGGTGAATAATTTATTAAGTAAAACTAAAAGCATTCAAATTACTAACAATTAATATATAAAAACATACAATGTTAACATCTTACATCAGAAAAAACGACTTACTTTTGCCTAGAAAACCTGTTCCACCCGTTATTAATATATTCGCTCCTTCGTAGAAGTGCTGAAGTGGAGTTACCTTTTGCTCCAGCATTAACTCATATAGGCGCATGTTAGCCTTTTGAATTATAATGTACAATCACAAGAAGTCACGGCGATGCCTTTAAATAAGTTACCTAGAAATAGAAAAAGAGTTTATTCGGAGTAACAGAGATCTAATCTTAGCTAAATTTTAATTGTAACTTAAACTTCCTTGGTTGCCATTAAGGATGCACCGGATTGTAGTAAACATGTGATAGCCAGTATCAATCAGGGCCTTCCTGACCTCTCTTCCAAATTATCTAATCAGACTTATTTATGTAAAATGGCCATAGTGATATGTATTGCAGACAATAGAGCTGTGTATGGATTGGCCAGGAAAATCATCCTCGAATTAATCTCACCGAGAAAAGAAGCCCTCTCTTGCGCCCGAAAATCCGCTCCTCTAAATTCTGGAGGGGGTTTGAAAGGACTCTATCCGTTTAGTATTTACACGGTGAGACTGACAGCCCAATTGTAAATAATAGTTTCGTTCGAGTTTTCTCACTTTCCGCCACCCTACACGTCACAAGAAAAAAGAATTTCGCGGGATTTTACACTTTCCTCTTTCAATCAATTTAAAACCACTCCGAAAGCAATGTTTAGGAACCTTCTTTTGGTACCCATGAACTGTAGTATTTTACCCTTTTTTCTAAACAAAAAATTAAATATATATGCGATTCAAAATAGGTGGCAACCTTACTGAAATATTTTTGAATTAGGGATCTTTAAAATACCTTCCTTTTGATACCCATATTATGATGTTTTAATTAATTTTTAACTAATTTCGAATAGGTGGTAACCTTGTACAAGTCTTCTCGGAGATAATGCCTATTCAGATAACTTTAAAATCCAAAACTTTATCTGTGCCCAAAATTTCACCAAATCGATAGAGCCGTTTCCGATAACCCTATGGATATATATATATATATATGTATATACTTATACAAGAATTGCTCGTGTAATGTAATAAGATTTCAGAAATGCTTGAAACTTCAATATTTTGAAATTTAAGGACGCTAATTTACTCAAAATTGATACACCCCGGCTTACCATGTAGCGGTAGCTTTCGGAAAGGTGAAAAACATATATATAACATCTCTGAGCGTGGTTATTCTGATTTAATATTTATTTAAGTGAAGAGCATATTGTGGCGAATACTGCGGCATCACAAAGCGAACAACGAGAAATAGGCAGAATGTTCGAGGAATGACGAAGAATGTTCCACAAAGAGAAACGTCAAGCTGGAGGAACACTGCGAACAGCGAGAGAAAGAGAATGAGCGATGAACTTCAGAACATTCGAGAGTTGGCATGAGTACCAGCGCAGGTATATAAGAGCCACGACACAGCGGAGTTGGAGAGTTACAAGTCAGCAAGCTACAAGTAAAGTGAGTTGCGAATAAGCAAGCTATAAGTTCAATTGTTCTCATTTTCGTTGGTGGTGTTTCCGACAGGGTAGGAGTGTGATGTAATGTTTTGATTGATGTAGGTTCGCAATTTGCAAAAGTAATNCTGAAATATTTTTGAATTAGGGATCTTTAAAATACCTTCCTTTTGATACCCATATTATGATGTTTTAATTAATTTTTAACTAATTTCGAATAGGTGGTAACCTTGTACAAGTCTTCTCGGAGATAATGCCTATTCAGATAACTTTAAAATCCAAAACTTTATCTGTGCCCAAAATTTCACCAAATCGATAGAGCCGTTTCCGATAACCCTATGGATATATATATATATATATGTATATACTTATACAAGAATTGCTCGTGTAATGTAATAAGATTTCAGAAATGCTTGAAACTTCAATATTTTGAAATTTAAGGACGCTAATTTACTCAAAATTGATACACCCCGGCTTACCATGTAGCGGTAGCTTTCGGAAAGGTGAAAAACATATATATAACATCTCTGAGCGTGGTTATTCTGATTTAATATTTATTTAAGTGAAGAGCATATTGTGGCGAATACTGCGGCATCACAAAGCGAACAACGAGAAATAGGCAGAATGTTCGAGGAATGACGAAGAATGTTCCACAAAGAGAAACGTCAAGCTGGAGGAACACTGCGAACAGCGAGAGAAAGAGAATGAGCGATGAACTTCAGAACATTCGAGAGTTGGCATGAGTACCAGCGCAGGTATATAAGAGCCACGACACAGCGGAGTTGGAGAGTTACAAGTCAGCAAGCTACAAGTAAAGTGAGTTGCGAATAAGCAAGCTATAAGTTCAATTGTTCTCATTTTCGTTGGTGGTGTTTCCGACAGGGTAGGAGTGTGATGTAATGTTTTGATTGATGTAGGTTCGCAATTTGCAAAAGTAATTACGTAGTTCGCTTCTGAATTTCTTTGGTGAATTACCCCGTTTACACGACTCATTCCTAATTCGATTTGAAAATTCACTGTGTTTTTCCTTAATTTCCTCCATTTCTTTGTTTTGGTTGTTTATATTCTCTCTTGCTCTGACAGGTGTTCGATAAATTTCTGATTAAAATTAGAGACGGCAGCGATTTGTTCGTAATTCGCATGGTAATTGAATCTGAATTAGCCATTATTTGTAGGAGCCATGCGCACCTACCAAACGAAAGCACTGGAATCATCACACAAATACTGTAGTGCTGAAGTGCTTTGTGTCTCAGCAACTTGGCGAGCAAGGGAAGCCGGGACCTTCATGAGCTCTTGATAGTTTTAAAACCAATCTGTGAGAATCCCTCGTTAAACTCACAGACAAAATGTTACCGAAGTTATCCTTCCAGTAGCCCTATAAGGTAATAGTTTCTAAATGGTACAAAGTTTATACTTGCATTAAGAGCCCTTCACTCTTTCAAAACTACATCTAGGCTTATGGACAACGGCAAAACTCTACTCTTCTATTATTCGAAATTTTGGTCGTTCTGAGAGAGAATTAAACTCAATAAAGATATGTTCCAACTCATTTTCGTTGTTGGTGTTTCCGACAGTGTAGGATTACGGCAATCGATCTGTCCCCAAACCAACTTTGACAAGGGATTACGGAAAATCATTCCACAATATTCGTATGTTCCAGCGTTATAAACAAATTCAAAGAACACTCGGAAAATTGGTTTATTAGCTATATGAGTAATGTATTTTGTAAAATATTTAAATAATTAAATCTATAGCTTATGCCTATTTTAGTACATTTTTTGCATTTTGGTACACAAAAAAAATGAGGAAGTGGCAACCGTGCGTGTAACTCTTTCATTCTCTCCCATTGAAAAAAGTAATGACGACTCCCAAAAAACCAAACTCGCTGCAGCGAAAAAAGGGTATGAATTATCCGCACGAATTCAAATCTGAATAACTTGACTGATGTCATATTACGGAATACCCTGGCCTGATACACCGTGCAGATTGGAACCAGGAGTTGTTGGCGGCGGCGTGTGGGTGGTGATGCGGTTGTGTCTGTTGTGGTGTGGTCTACTGTGTTGTGTTGTGATGCTGTGCTGTTTGTGTTGAGCTGCTCAGGCGGACTGGGGTTTGCTGTGGAGACAGCTCTGTTTGAGCAGCAGAGGGCCACAAACGATGTGGTCCACTGCCGATGAGTCCGTAGGCAGTGATCGGACTTCTACCACATTGTGGTAGATCTGCCACTTTTTTGAGCAGAAGATAACTATAGCATACAAATCGAGTTGCACTCTGTCCTCGGTATTCACGAAAACGAAAAGCCCCATCGAGCCACAATAACAAAGCAACGTAGTATACGAGATTAAATGCAAAGGTAATCAAAACGAGGACTCATCAGAGCACGATGCGGACATAAGGAAAAGGAAAAACAATACAGCACTAGCACAACATGTAATAACGAGCGGTCACACAGCTTATCTAGTTAACACAAAGATACTTGACATAGAAAAGAGAGAAATAATTATTAGCCTATATATTTGTAAATGTAAGTTTTGTTAGTTTTTGTTTGTTGTTGTCTTTGATCATCACATAAATGTAGGTTTGTATAGTAACCAATAGTCAGTACTAATTTGTACTGGAACCTGCAAATTTTTACTGGAAAAGTGTATGATAACCCAAAAAATTAGTGCTCTCTTACTGAATCGAGAGCGTAACAACACGGGAGAGCTGCAAAT
This sequence comes from Rhagoletis zephyria, assembly GCF_001687245.7. Lineage (NCBI taxonomy): Eukaryota > Metazoa > Arthropoda > Insecta > Diptera > Tephritidae > Rhagoletis > Rhagoletis zephyria. Next base: position 390,583 of record NW_016157286.1, read on the forward strand.
TCTTGCTAGTGAAATTTCTACTAGCAGAAATTAGCTGGCAGAGGAAGAAGAAGAATAAGAGTCAAAAGCCGCCATTTGTTGAATTGGTTTAGCACAAACAAAAGTAAAATGAGTGGAAATCAAATTGTATAGTAATGATGTAAACAAAGCCGAATGGGAGGATAGAATATACTGTATTGTGGCGAATACTGCGGCAACGCGATGCGAACTACGAGAAATAGGCAGAATGTTCAAGGAATGACGTAGAATGTTCCACAAAGAGAAACGTCAAGTTGGATGAACACTGCGAACAGAACGTTCTACAGTTGCCATAAGTGCGAGCGCAGCGGAGTTAGGTTAGTTACGAGTTACAAGTGAGCTACAAGTAAAGTGAGCAGAGAAGTGAGTTGCGAATAAGCAAGCTATAAGTTTAATTGTGTCAACCAGTTTAGTAAAATGTTGTTATTGCTTTAACAAGTATTGTAAAGCGTTTTTACTGTATTAGCGAGTATTGTAAATTGTTTGTTGTACAATAAAGTTAATTGTACTACAATTTGGTCAACGTGAGCATTTATTTAACAATCCAGAGATACGAGCCCGAGTATATTTGGGAAATCCCTCAAAGCTTCGAGGATAATCGTAACAGTATAATAGCAAATTTTCTCAATAATAAATTTTTCGACAGGAAACGTGGTTTCATTATGTTAAATTTTAAAATATATTTTTTATAAAAAGAATTAATAGGGGAACTTTAAAAAAACGTCGATTTTTGTGAAAGTATTAGCAAATTTCAGTGCACCTAAAGTTTCTGAGGCGTTGTTTACATTTACTTGAGAATTGTCAAAATCGGAAAATCCCAAGCAGCGGTTTCTGTAACGTGCTACATTTGATCGCTACATCGGGATGTGATAAAAAGAAACGCTGGCAGCACTCCGCAAGGTTGCAAACAAATGTATGTTCGAAAAATATCTTGATATGGAAGGAACCGCTTTACACTGTCAAGGAAAAAAATTTCCAAAACTCAACGCAATTTTTAGAGTCTAATTAAAAAGTTTGCCATTTAGGTGAAACCTTACAGAATTTCTTTAATTTTTGTACAAAGTTTGATCCAAAACTTGAGATCTACCACATTTTTTTGAAATCTACCGCATTTTTTTCCATATTCTACCACACAGAATTTTTTTAAGTCCGATCACTGTCTAAGGTGATTCCACACATTGCAAGTGTTTACGGTTGCCAGACAACTGATTTAATCAGTACGGTACTTATTTTTCATTTCTTGTACTGATTTTATTAATTCCTTCAATCAGTACGCTAATGTCCTGATTTTTCAAAATTTTTATTGATTTGTACTGAATTTTCAATTCAAACAAAATACTTTAAGATTTTCTTAAGGTTTTTANCAACCAGTTTAGTAAAATGTTGTTATTGCTTTAACAAGTATTGTAAAGCGTTTTTACTGTATTAGCGAGTATTGTAAATTGTTTGTTGTACAATAAAGTTAATTGTACTACAATTTGGTCAACGTGAGCATTTATTTAACAATCCAGAGATACGAGCCCGAGTATATTTGGGAAATCCCTCAAAGCTTCGAGGATAATCGTAACAGTATAATAGCAAATTTTCTCAATAATAAATTTTTCGACAGGAAACGTGGTTTCATTATGTTAAATTTTAAAATATATTTTTTATAAAAAGAATTAATAGGGGAACTTTAAAAAAACGTCGATTTTTGTGAAAGTATTAGCAAATTTCAGTGCACCTAAAGTTTCTGAGGCGTTGTTTACATTTACTTGAGAATTGTCAAAATCGGAAAATCCCAAGCAGCGGTTTCTGTAACGTGCTACATTTGATCGCTACATCGGGATGTGATAAAAAGAAACGCTGGCAGCACTCCGCAAGGTTGCAAACAAATGTATGTTCGAAAAATATCTTGATATGGAAGGAACCGCTTTACACTGTCAAGGAAAAAAATTTCCAAAACTCAACGCAATTTTTAGAGTCTAATTAAAAAGTTTGCCATTTAGGTGAAACCTTACAGAATTTCTTTAATTTTTGTACAAAGTTTGATCCAAAACTTGAGATCTACCACATTTTTTTGAAATCTACCGCATTTTTTTCCATATTCTACCACACAGAATTTTTTTAAGTCCGATCACTGTCTAAGGTGATTCCACACATTGCAAGTGTTTACGGTTGCCAGACAACTGATTTAATCAGTACGGTACTTATTTTTCATTTCTTGTACTGATTTTATTAATTCCTTCAATCAGTACGCTAATGTCCTGATTTTTCAAAATTTTTATTGATTTGTACTGAATTTTCAATTCAAACAAAATACTTTAAGATTTTCTTAAGGTTTTTACATAACGTTGGAACTTCCTTAAACTGTACTGTAAAAATTAAGAAGAAAATAATTTAATTATAGTTGACATGTTTCAGATAATGTTTGATATACCCAAGAAATTAATACCACAAAAAGATCAATCGTTTTATGAGCACATCGCCGAGGCGTTACGTACCAGTTGCGTTAATATGATGGAGCTTAAATTAGTTAAAAATAAGGCTGACGCTTTTTTGTCGAGTGTTGTTCATTAACGCGTAAATAACTTTCAGTTTAATAACAACAAACTTGAATATTCGAATGTCTTTCGCCTATAACTTACAATTCTTTTTTCACAATTTATTGACATTGCAAAAGAGTTTTTCATAAAAGACATAGAGTTAGATATTCTTTTTAGCGAATTCTTAGTCTTGCAAAGTTTTTGCGTAGTTGGAAAAATTAATTTAAGCCATGAGGAAATGTACATGAAGTCATTAAATAGTCGTACTTTACCACAGTTTGAAAAAATATGTAATTTTTTTTTTAACACCATATTCAAACGAAGCAACTGAGAGGATTTTAAGTATAAAGTTTGCTTACTTGCGCAAAGAGAGAAGCCGGCTTGTAATTAAATTTTTTTAAAGTGAACTTCAAATTAAAAGTAATTTTAAAATGAAATGTATAGAATTCTTTGACTATTCAAACACTGAAGAATGAAATGATCTCATTATTGCTATTCAAGAATGTAATAAATATAAAATTACTAGCAGACCCGGCGAACGTCGTCCCGCCCAAAATTAGATTTTTAATTTAACCATTTTGATCCAACATTTTCTCCAATAGTCCACGCTTACGATTTCCATTTGCACATTCATCAGCTAANGTATAATAGCAAATTTTCTCAATAATAAATTTTTCGACAGGAAACGTGGTTTCATTATGTTAAATTTTAAAATATATTTTTTATAAAAAGAATTAATAGGGGAACTTTAAAAAAACGTCGATTTTTGTGAAAGTATTAGCAAATTTCAGTGCACCTAAAGTTTCTGAGGCGTTGTTTACATTTACTTGAGAATTGTCAAAATCGGAAAATCCCAAGCAGCGGTTTCTGTAACGTGCTACATTTGATCGCTACATCGGGATGTGATAAAAAGAAACGCTGGCAGCACTCCGCAAGGTTGCAAACAAATGTATGTTCGAAAAATATCTTGATATGGAAGGAACCGCTTTACACTGTCAAGGAAAAAAATTTCCAAAACTCAACGCAATTTTTAGAGTCTAATTAAAAAGTTTGCCATTTAGGTGAAACCTTACAGAATTTCTTTAATTTTTGTACAAAGTTTGATCCAAAACTTGAGATCTACCACATTTTTTTGAAATCTACCGCATTTTTTTCCATATTCTACCACACAGAATTTTTTTAAGTCCGATCACTGTCTAAGGTGATTCCACACATTGCAAGTGTTTACGGTTGCCAGACAACTGATTTAATCAGTACGGTACTTATTTTTCATTTCTTGTACTGATTTTATTAATTCCTTCAATCAGTACGCTAATGTCCTGATTTTTCAAAATTTTTATTGATTTGTACTGAATTTTCAATTCAAACAAAATACTTTAAGATTTTCTTAAGGTTTTTACATAACGTTGGAACTTCCTTAAACTGTACTGTAAAAATTAAGAAGAAAATAATTTAATTATAGTTGACATGTTTCAGATAATGTTTGATATACCCAAGAAATTAATACCACAAAAAGATCAATCGTTTTATGAGCACATCGCCGAGGCGTTACGTACCAGTTGCGTTAATATGATGGAGCTTAAATTAGTTAAAAATAAGGCTGACGCTTTTTTGTCGAGTGTTGTTCATTAACGCGTAAATAACTTTCAGTTTAATAACAACAAACTTGAATATTCGAATGTCTTTCGCCTATAACTTACAATTCTTTTTTCACAATTTATTGACATTGCAAAAGAGTTTTTCATAAAAGACATAGAGTTAGATATTCTTTTTAGCGAATTCTTAGTCTTGCAAAGTTTTTGCGTAGTTGGAAAAATTAATTTAAGCCATGAGGAAATGTACATGAAGTCATTAAATAGTCGTACTTTACCACAGTTTGAAAAAATATGTAATTTTTTTTTTAACACCATATTCAAACGAAGCAACTGAGAGGATTTTAAGTATAAAGTTTGCTTACTTGCGCAAAGAGAGAAGCCGGCTTGTAATTAAATTTTTTTAAAGTGAACTTCAAATTAAAAGTAATTTTAAAATGAAATGTATAGAATTCTTTGACTATTCAAACACTGAAGAATGAAATGATCTCATTATTGCTATTCAAGAATGTAATAAATATAAAATTACTAGCAGACCCGGCGAACGTCGTCCCGCCCAAAATTAGATTTTTAATTTAACCATTTTGATCCAACATTTTCTCCAATAGTCCACGCTTACGATTTCCATTTGCACATTCATCAGCTAAGATTATGGTTTGGTGGTCATTTGCCGCCTTAAATAACCTAACGAAGGTGTTATGTCCATGAAGAAGTTCCCTGACGGGAACAATGATCCGAATCTATACTGAATCTGCCCTAGAAACTTTATAGCTGGTGGCAATTTCAAAATGGATGCGTATCCTTGTTCAACAGAAATACAATATACATACATAGACTGAGATGAAGTACCCCAGTAGAACTTGGGAGCATCGTACGATTGCTCGGTGAGTACTCCCTTGGGAGTATACGAATACTCCCCATTGCTCCCTATGATTCTGTGTATAAGCATGTAATTTTGTATACTCCCTTTAACATTGGATGTCCTAGGAGGGGGAGTAAGCCCTTTTACCTCCTAAACGAGCAATCGGGGAGCACACACAGAATTATCATCCCACAAACCTCCAAATAGAGCAATACGGGAGTACTCCCATAGTTACCTCCCAGAAACCTCCCAAAAAGACAACAAGGGAGTGCACATAGAAAACATCCCATATTCCTCCCGAACGAGCAATAAAGGAGTGCTCCCATTAGAGACATCCCGAAAGCCTCCTGTAGGAGTAATAAGAGTGGAATGATAACGAACATTTTACATTAGCCAAATAGATTTTGCTATTGATTAAATTTTTTTATTTAACTTTTTAATCACGTGCATTTGTGCAATATTACAAGATCTTAAAAATAAAACATAAATGATACGTCTTNTTGCTCCCAAATCATGCCTCAGGGAGCATTCTTAAATTGCTCGCTTAGGAGATCTCTCATTAAGCTCCTAAGCGAGCAATACAGGCGTAAAAAACCGAGAAATCTCATTTACTGCTCCCAAATCATGCCCGAGGGAGCATTATTTCGTCGCTCGCTTAGGAGATCTCTTATTTGACTCCTAAACGAGTAATAAAGGAGTACAAAATCGACAAATCTCTCTTATTGCTCAGAAATCAGGTTAAGGGGAGTACTCTTTTATTCCACACATAGGGAGATCTCCCTTCAAGTTCTAGTGGGTACATATCTACTTACATACATACATACGTACAACCATACATACATACATACAACCATACATACATACGTTAACACCAACCAAGAGTTAACACCAACCAAAACAAACAGTGGAATAACATGAACAGTAACAGACGTAGAGCTTAGTGCTCAAACCGCCTCCCGACGAAATACTTAACGGTANCACCTCAGCATCACCTCATCGCTCTTTTTTGCAATTGGACTGTCTCAACCGTGTCCAGTACATGTTTTGAATATTCGCCAAATCGGATCATAAAAAAAGATTTTTAGTAATAACTCAACTCCAGCGCCAACTGGCGTGTTCAATTGTCAAACTAAACTATCCAGAGACCCACTCAAACACACACACATAACTTTGTTGAAATCCCTCCAGCCATTCAGGATTTCACTCACACACATGTACACATTCAAAGATAAGGCAAAGGCAGTACGTTTGTACTTTGCCATTCCCTCTTTTTAAAGAGCCCATTTTTCTTCATGAGTATGTGATTGATTTCATATATCTCCAAACCATGTTCCAGTACTCTACCATGAACATTTCCAGAGATATCTATATACATAAAAATGACCGCGATGCCTGACCAAACGGCTGAACCGATTTCAATTATGTAAAAAGTACTATTTTGGACCTCCGTGTGGAAGGTTTTTCGATTAAAAAAAATCAAAACTTTTTGTTGTTATTGCCAAAATATTAAGAATGCTAAGACGTCATGATTTCACAATTTCATAGAGTTTTCCGTGTACAATGATAATCGACCATCTCTATTTCTAAGGAAAAACAAAGTTGTTGTTTTTATTAAATTCTTACCATTTTTATCATATTTACTCACCTTCTAAACCTTCCCTGGACTTCCACAAATAATTCAAGACCAAAATTAGTCAAATCGGTCCAGCCGTTCTCGAGTTTTAGCGAGACTAACGAACAGCAATTCATTTTTATATATATAGATTTATTATGATTTGTACACTCACGTTAAAATGAATAACACTTTTATTTTTTATGAACTATGTTTTATTTCTATACCAAAATATTGTTAAAAGCAAGTGCTCTCGCGTTTTAAAGTATTATCTGTTACTTACTTCATGTCATTGTCACCTTTGGTGGAGATACCTTCACTTAATTGTGAATAAAAGCGAAACGCGTCCATCGATTTTCATGATCTATGTCTCATTTTGCTAAAAGGTTATGTGACTTTGCGTGAAAGTAATACGACTTGCCTTTTTTCCGTTTTGGATTTTTTATGAATTTAAAAATAAAAAAATTTAATATTTTAGGCAAAACATATTTTTTTTCTTCATACATTTATTTTTACCGGCAAAACTGTTGATTATATAGAAAAACGTTATATGAACAGATTAAAGGAATTGTAATTTTTAATTGTTTTAAATTTGTTTGAGCAAAATCAGACTAGTGGTTCTCGAGTTATGTCAAAAAAAAGACCACCAAAGGTGACAATTTCCCCTATATGATAGTTACTAACTTCAAATCGATATATCTCGATTCCTAGACGTGACCCAGCGAAACGCCGGGACACGTATAACTTCTTTTTTACCGATATAACTTTCCCCGGTAGTTTGAACCCTTCCCGATCACTGACCCCTACCATTTGTCTCACAGTGTAATCTAAAAAACCAACGGTAATTTTTAGTCACTTGAAACTTGCATATTATTACACGAAAATTTAACGGCCTATAAAACTGTATACTCAAAAAAACTTCTGAGAAAAAATTTTGAAATGTTGAAGATTTTTTTTAAGTGTTCTACAAAATCTTAAGCTTAGGTTTATATGATATTTGTTAGGGAATGAACTGTATTCTAATTGATTGAAAAATCTTAAAAATTAATAAATAAACATAAGTGGTAAACAATATCATTTTGAATTTGGTCCAAAATGATATGTCCAACTACTACTTTTTAAAGAATTTAATTCTTGCAAAAATTACATACCATTGCATTATATATTTTTTAATAAAGTTTGTCTTTATTTGTTTACGTGTTTAAATAATGCTACGATTTTGGTTTTAAACTATGTATACTTCATTAAATGTTCATTTGTTGTTCAAGTATTTACATATTTCAATAATTATGTATGTTCGCTTAAGTACCCGCATCGAGGTACTTAGGGGGGTTCTTCTAAGTACCCAACCAGCCTAGGTACCTCAAAAAGCTGACATTTTTCGTGAGGTACTTAAGCGGGTTTTACTGTACTCCAAACGTTCACTTTTTGTACTGAATTTGAATGCGCTATAAAACTTCATACCAAAAAATTTTCTGTCAGCCCGGTACAACCAGCCATGTTTTTAACCGGTGAAGGGTTGAAAAGCTTATTTCTGAAGTAGCGTTACTTAGAGCTGTAAAAGTAACAAAAATTTGGATACCCGTATGTTTTCGTTACTAATCCAATCAACACCCGTATTTTTCGTATCGTTACTTTACTCGTTACTTTTGATACAGTCAATTATACCTCACACGCAGTCATGGGCGTAGCCAGGTTGGGGCAGGGGGGTGCTCGAGCCGCCCCCCTAACTTTCAAATTTTCCTTATATATATATAAAATAGTACCCTAAAGTGCTAGCTTAATAGGGTCGACCCCCCCTAAATTTCATTCTGGCTACGCCGATGCACCCAGTGTTGCCAAATTTGATCGCTTCTTTTTCATTTGGTAGGTTGGTAGGCAGGGTAAGATTTTGGTCGGATAGATAAATTATGAAGTATTTAGATGTACATATGAGCTGAGTGTGTTTACATACTAAATACGCAAAATTTTACAAGAGAAATTTGGACATTATGTTGAAGCTGTCGGACGATACTATTCCTTACTAGAAAGCGATTCCGTACTTTTTAGTGTTACTCTATCGCTCTGAG
>NW_016157287.1:0-144 GCF_001687245.7 Rhagoletis zephyria
ATCTATATCTATATATATATCCATATCTATATCTATATCTATATCTATACTTCTATATCTATATCTATATCTATACTATTATATAAAATTGATTATATGGAGTACGTTTGTAACGACTTATTTCTCAAAGTACTAAACCGATTT
>NW_016157287.1:270-1082 GCF_001687245.7 Rhagoletis zephyria
GTAAAGTTACAAAAAATTACAAAGACGTACAAGCATAAGCTTATTTGGTTGCCAAATACAGCGCATAGCTACGCGAAAAATCTGTACATCAATGCCGATCAAACACGAGCTCACAAAGGCATNCCAAATACAGCGCATAGCTACGCAAAAAATCTGTACATCAGTGCCGATCAAATACGAGCTCACAAAAAGAAAAGAGATGTGTATGAGCGACGTGACTGCGCTATACCACATACATACACACATAAACGTATTTGAGCTAAACAGCGATCACTGATTGAACATCAAGAATGATAGAATAGAAGACACGGTGGAGAGAATACAGAGGTGGCGCCGATGACGATACCGCTACTCGGCTCTCAGTGATTTTGACAGAATCAGCTGTTTTGGTGACGACATACTAGAAAGACAGCAGTAGTGATGTGCTGAGTCAATGCTTTTAAGTACCCAATACTCTCGATACTCGGTACCGAAACATTTAGGTTTCGAATAAAAGCGCNGAGTACTCCAAAATTAACCACAATTCATATAAAAAATATGGTCCAATTAACATTGCGATGTCCTAGGGCAGGACCATATACTCCATCCCTGCATTACATCAGAGTAGCACAAAACTACTCCAACATATTAACAATGGCATTGTTGTTATATTTTTTCGTTTGTATACGCTTTTGTTCTTCACTTCTCGAATGCTTTTTCGAAATTAATTAAAACCAAGCCAAAAATTTAAAATTACATGTTGCCTCTGATGGCATTTGAACCCGAAGATGCTGGGAGCTAAGAACTAACAGCGAGCATCTCTACACGTTCAG
>NW_016157287.1:1206-1455 GCF_001687245.7 Rhagoletis zephyria
GGGTACCGAGTATTGGGGACAATTCAGCACATCACTAGTCGCCCTCATTCTCGCCGCTCTCAGTTGTCAACTCTACGATGACGTCACGCTAAAATTCCTCTCACGAATTCTGCTGCAATCGGCGCAATCTTGTATTCAAGATTACCAATACTTAAAAAAGATTTCGGTACCCTATACTTCCTTTTCGGTATCCGATACCGATTATTTACATTAAACCCTCGCCATTATATGCATTTCAGGTTTAGAAAA
>NW_016157287.1:3094-23918 GCF_001687245.7 Rhagoletis zephyria
AAAATATTTTTAAAGAACTTTATGAAGTTAGATTTAAAAAAAATCGATCTATGAAGCATTGTTTATTTTTTTTTTTTTGAGTTAATATATTTTCGAAGGTAATTAGAAAATATGTAAAGAACCGACTTTCTCTTGGAAATTTAATTTATAATCTTACTAGCAACCCTATACAGGTTTTTTTTTCTTTTTTTTATACAAAATCTAAGAAAAAATGCACGTGAAAAAGAGGTTCGTGCCGCATGTACTTATCTCCTAAGGCTGGCAAAAGCAAATCAGGATTAAAATTTTAAAACCAATTAATAAAATTTAAGTAAAATATTTACAAAGTTAACAAAAAAAAAACACAAAATCTATAAAGAACCCTTTTATTTTTCAAAAAACCTGTGCGACAGTTATTATTTTGCGCGCTGTACTTTGCCATTCATATTGTGGCAAACACTACTTAGTAAGCACAGTTAAGTGTGATAGTGAAAAGGTGTAAGCATAGCCTTAGGGGCAGGGCGCTCGGGTATAAAAATCAGAAAAATATTAAATTAATCATAAGGCTTAAATTAAAAAAATGGTCATACATTCAGGAAGAGTCTGGAATTCTTTTGTAGTCTTTAGTGTTTTAGTTGGGGAAACTTTCCTATAAGGGCGGTCATTGAGAACCGAATTCTACGCAAAAATACTGTGGACGCAAGTGAAAATTGTGACTTTTGGCAATTTTTCTAAGGGGTCCCGTAGCGGCCCTAGGTGGTCGGGAGTAACATTTTTGTCAATGGCGGTTCATGCCCTCTCCAAAAAGGTCGGAAAAGGTGCCACGTCCACTCCCTCTTCGCTCACCATCTCTTTAACAATCGTCCCTATTGGACAGCCAACCCATATAGTTATTTATTTTTCATATTTATTGTTGCCTTGAAAAAGATTTCTAAGATGTCTTTGTTCGTTTATACCTAATTAATGGTAATTTGTAACAATAAATTACGCTAAAAATTCAACAAAAAATTGTACTCCTAGTATTTTATGTCATATACTGCTTTTTTTCTATCGAAAATATAAATGTACTCCTTTCTCCGTATCAAAATCTGGCAACCCTAAGAGAGAGGCAATTTTTATTTCTATGTATAGATCTTGAGTTTTATGTACTCTCATTTTGCTTGTTTGCCTTGCTGTGTTATTCTCGCAGTCGAAAGCAACTGTTTAAGCAAAATTTTAAAATTTTGCTGCGCATTATATCAGTTGTCGCTTGTTACACAGTGTATACAGTGCGCCAAGTAATGACATTTAATTTTTCTCATATCCATATTTGACAATTGCTTGAGTGTGTTAGTTAAAATTTTGAAATTTGGTGTTACTTCCTTTAACCTTTTTGGTAGTTTGAATTTAAATTTTTTTTTGAAATCGTGATCAAAATAAAATATTAACAAAAAAAAAAACTAATAATGCACATGCGTGTTTTTATGCAAGAGTGCGGTGACTCCGTGTTCATCGTACCGAACGACGAATATGTAAAAAAAAACAGTGGGAGCTAGCTTGCCACATATCTTTGCCACCAACAGCACGTATGTATCTGTGAGAAACATTTTAAAACCTCCGACCTTTCTAGTACGAGCCTAAAGCGTAAGAGATTCCATCCGGAATCAGTTCCGTCAAAGCAAATACCAGTGCCCATTCTATCCAATGTGGAAATAGACAGAATGTACGAAATTAAATTTTACTTAATTAAGTAATAGGAATTTATCTTTGCGATTAAAATCAATTTTGATTTGTTTTTGTTGTGTGTTATCTGAGGGTTAATTGAAATAAACAACTAACACAAACACATCAGTTCACGTAAGAATTGTCAAATATGGATATTGTCATTACTTGGCATACTGTATACACTGTGGCTAATGCTCTTGTCATTCATCGATGCGGACTTATTCATTTTATAAAGATTTAAAATAATGGCTCCGCGTGAAAACAGGAAAAATATTGATAATTACTTAGATTTTAATGATGACAAAGCTATATGTAAACTTTGCTCTCATTCCTTAAATAGTGATAGGATTTTTAATTTAAAAACTCATATTATCAAAGTGCTTTTTACTCAGATAAAAAGAAATATTCTGGTATGCAATTTTATAGCCCATCCAATTTTAGTACAATAATGTACAAATCAGAGCGGTAATCATTATGAGTAAAATAATTTAAATAAGCATTTAATCATTATTTTATGATTTTTATTAGCTCAACGGAAATAATTATTATTTGATTTTTATTTTTTCGCTCAGAGATAATAATTACACTGGTTTACAGCAAAATTGTTCTCCAGACACCACTATCCAATTCCTATGTAGAATTGCTCGATGATTCGAGATAATTTTTTTCCATGGATACGTTTTCGAGATATTTGCAATTTACCGTTATTCAGCTTAAACCAAAAATTGGTTCCTTTTAATCACGTATATCTTACAAACCAATTTAAAAATCTTAATATAAACCCTGTTCTGTTACAAAATCAAACTTTAGCAGAAGAAAAATTTAAAAACAACAGGTTCTGTGCCAAATTATTGCATTTGTACTAAAGTCTGTTCTGTTACAAAAAAAAATCAAGTTACTGATGAATTTACCGTTATTCAGCTTAAACCAAAAATTGGTTCCTTTTAATCACGCATATCTTACAAACCAATTTAAAAATCTTAATATAAACCCTGTTCTGTTACAAAAAAAAATCAAGTTACTGATGAATTTACCGTTATTCAGCTTAAACCAAAAATTGGTTCCTTTTAATCACGCATATCTTACAAACCAATTTAAAAATCTTAATATAAACCCTGTTCTGTTACAAAAAAAAATCAAGTTACTGATGAAGAAAATCGATGGATATGTACGAAATATGAGTGGTCAAATGAAAATGCGCAAAGATTTTTCGTATGAAATATGAGTAGTAAAGCGTGCAGCTCGGGTGTGCGTGGCGTATGAGTAACACGCTTTACTGCTCGTATTTCATACGAAAAATCTTTACGCATTTTCATTTGACCACTCATATTTCGTATTTGTCCATCGATTTTCTTCATCAGTAATTTGATTTTTTTTTGTAACAGAACAGGCTTTAGTACAAATGCAATAATTTTGCACGGAACCTGTTGTTTTTTAAATTTTTCTTCTGCTAAAGTTTGATTTTTTTCAATTTTTCATTAAAAAATAAAAAATGCTGGAATGATTAATTAATAATAATTATACATAGAAATTGGATAGTGGCGTCTAGAGAACAAAAACCAAATTAAAATTTGTGATCCAGTGTTATTATTGAGTTTGAATTTTCCACTTAAAAATAATGATTATTTATATAATTGATATATTATATTAATTTATATATTACGGTGTCGCTACCTCTGTAAAGGATACGGCGGAAATCACGCTGGTGTAGCTTTTGGGTGTTTTGAATGATCGTTATTCTTAAGTAATCAATAAGTAAAAAATAAAAATCTTAAAATAATCGTTATTTGTGATCGACAAAAATAAAAATCAAGTAATAATAATTTCCTTTGAGCGAAAAAATAAAACTCAAATTTTAATTATTATTTTTAATCTTTATTATATTACATTTACATTGAGCCCAAATGCGTCATTTGGGCGAGAAACCTCAAATGCGAGGCCAAATCACGCATTTCTCCATACAAATTCACATTTCCAGAATGACGCATTTCGACGCATTTACACAAAATCACGAAACAAATGCGTTCCAATTGCCGTACTATTTTATTGAACGCACTCAGAAACAAAAGTTCCACAAAAGCTTTGGTTTGTCTTTGACATTTGGAATTTTTCAAACACAAAACAAACACAACGAAATAAATAAATCTTTGAAATTTGTGTGTAAAAATTGTTAATTTATACAAGAGCTTTACACATTTTTAGTTTAATCAAAGAATAATTGCCTTTTTGTGTCCAAAAAGCGTTAACAATATAATAAATGTAGTGTTTGTTTACATACATTTTGTTTTTGTCTTCCCTTTTCATTTGATGAGAAGTCAAAGCAAATGCGGATCAAGCAGTGTAAACACCTTCAAATGACTGATTTCAAATCACGCATTTTGGTCCAATGTAAATGTAATATTAGTTAAACTCGAAAAATAAAAATCATTATAAATTACAATGGGACGTACGAACCCAAATACGTGAGTATAGTTCAAATTGTTTTACGACGATTAACTTTTGTTGATTTTTTTGGTCAAAATTTAAAAATAATGATTATTTTCCGTCCCTGGTACAAATTTAAAGTGGCTAAGAAATAGCGTTGATTTTTAATAATTTTTGTTTTGCTGGCAGCTCTACGTATGTTCCTCCATATACAAAAAAAAATATTCATACCTTGTATGGAGAAAAATCCTGGAGCCGTCAACAAAAAAAAAAATTATTACATATCACCGAGATTTCATAGCTACTTCAAATTTATACATTGTTGTACTAAAATTGAATATACTATAAAGCTGCATACCATTTTTTTTAAATTCGCGTTAAAAATTTATAAATGTTATGAAAATTCGTTAAATTTTCCCAAATTTTGTATACAGTTTGAAACTTTGATTTATATGGTTTTTTTTTAGAGCAGACACCATATTTATGTACAAAAGTAAAAAAAGAAATATAGCTTGCAAAACATTGTGAATATTTAAAAAAAAAACAAGTAATTTTTAGCAAAAAAAACCGACTTCAACTCATATAAAAAAAAATATATATATATATATCTCATGATCCACTGATCGGATCTTAACCAGATTAGTATGGGACCACCTCTGAGACACTACCTTTCCGAAATCGGTGGGCGTGGTCCAAAGTTATGCGGTAACATACATAAAAAAAAAAAAAAAATATTCCGACGAACTGATAACCTCCTCCTTTTTTGGAAGTCGGTTAAAAACAAGGGTGTACGCAGATATAATGGATTGAGCGCATATATGTACATACATGAGAAAAGAATTTGGCCACTCTCAGATTTTTAAATCGTGAAATTTTTTTCTCGAGAACACGAATTGATCTAGTAAAACTGAGTATGAGGCATTATTGGTATGGCCAACATCTATCAAACCTGATATATGCGCACGAGGAGCCTATATAATAGAGGGGGACAAAATATCACACGTAAATGAATTCCTCTATTTGGCCTGTACAATATAAGGGAAACATTTCAAATTCATAAGGGATACTTTTCATAGTGATGCGGCACATATAAGGAATTACATAAGCCAAACGATTTTCCGTCATCCCTTGTCAAATTTGGTTTGGAGACAAACCAGTTTCGGCGTTGTGCCATCTTCAGTGTCATTTTTCGTTTTTTCATTTCGAACGAAAAATGACACTGAAGATGGCATAACGCCGAAACCGGTTTGTCTCCAAACCAAATTTGACAAGGGATGACGGAAAATCGTTCCACATTACACCACACTCCACCCTGTCGGAAACACCAACAACGAAAATGAGAATTATATAAGCCTTACTGGTTTAGCTGCTCAGCTCAAAAATTTTAAGCATATTACAATATTCCTGTGAATAAAAACACGCCTAATTTTATTATTTTAATTATCTACAAATTTATGAGACTACCAAGCCATACATATACCTATTCTGATAATCGGAACGCTGTTGAGAGGGCATAATATTTAGTACTTTACTTTTTCAACTAAAAGGCTTTTTTTCTTTCCATTTTTCTTGTACTTCCAAAATACAATATTGACCTAAGGTAGTTCGATTTCGAGCTATCATAACGTACAACACATTTCATTATTGCATCGTGGAGTAAAACTAGCAAGCTGACAAGTTATGACGCGAACTAATAAAAAAAAAAATAATTAATAATAATTAGAGTTTATTTGAGTAATAACAGTTTTTGCTCATTTTTCGAAAATTTAACATTTTGAGCGAAGTACAAGTAGAAATCTATGTATCCTCCTTGCATAGAATAAAGCAAATTCGGGATCTTTTCACCATGTTAATCTTGAAAACTACTGAATGGATTTGTGAACATGTTTTTTAATAGAGGTATTATCTTTAGGCGGTCGCTGCGGCCTGGGTTCAAGCCCTAGTCAAAGCAACATCACCAAATAATTTCGAAAAAATATTTTTTTCTTAACAGCGGTTGCTCCTCGGTAGGCAATGGCAAACCTCCGACTGTATTTCTGCAATGAAAAACAGCTTCTCATAAAAACACAATCGCCGTTCGGAGTCGGCGTAAAATTGTAGGTTACTCCTCTTTGCGTGAAAACATCAAGGCGCACGCCACAAATTGGCCAAACACTAACATATGTGTAACCACCAATATATTATTATTATCTTTAGGCCTGAGAATTTCTATATGGTTGCCTAAAAAATTATAAGATCCGCACCGTTCGTTTGATTACAGAAAATTAGGTGTTAAATGAAGATCCTTGGAATCTAATAATGTATTACACAGGCCTACATTTTTCAGACCCTGGGACCAGCTTACACTTTTCCAAAGGTTTTTAATGCGCTGAATCTGAATCCAGAAACAGTTTTGCTCGATTGGCTCAGGTTTTCGAGATATTTGAGCCTAAATATGCCAAAACCCCGACTTTTTGCTATATTCGTCATGTATTTTCATCAAGAATAGTTAGCNGAAACAGTTTTGCTCGATTGGCTCAGGTTTTCGAGATATTTGAGCCTAAATATGCCAAAACCCCGACTTTTTGCTATATTCGTCATGTATTTTCATCAAGAATAGTTAGCTTTTTTTAGAAAATTTAATAAATCATTTGAAAGTAAAATATTTCCCCTTGATAATGCTGTTTAACTCAACGAGATATCTTGTTTTAAACCTGAGATATTGTCCATTGAAGTTTATGAGTTTTGCGACATTACTTCTTTGCACAAATGCTTGAAAGATACAACACGAAAAGAAACAGATTTGTGGTATACGTTTATTATAATAATAAAAGATTGGCGCTTACACATATTTTAGTGTTTGGCCGAGCTTCTCCTCCGACTTGTGGCGTGCGCCTTGATGTTGTCACACAAAGCGGAGGGACCTACAGTTTTACGCCGACTCCGAACGGCGATTGTATTTTTATGAGAAGCTGTTTTTCATGGCAGAAATACACTCGGAGGTTTGCCATTGCCTGCCGAGGAGCAACCGCTGTTAAGAAAAAACCTTTTACTATATTTTTTGGGATGGGCTTGAACTCAGGGGCTGATGTGTGAAAGCGCGCACTGCTTACCACTACACCACAGCGGCCAATACGTTTAGGCGTCTTTATTTACATATACGTTTAGGCGTATTTATTTACATAATCAATGTATTATGTATCATGCATATCATATATCATATATATATCATGTATATTATATGTATAATTTCAAATGAAATTCGTAGAGAATCTCTCATGCATTCATTTCTTCGCTAAATTCTGAAACGAAGTAAGTTTTCTCTATGCACGCGCACATATACACATACATTGATTATGTAAATAAAGACGCCTAAACGTATACCACAAATCTGTTTCTTTTCGTGTTGTATCTTTCGAGCATTTGTGTAAAGAAGTAATGTCGCAAAACTCACGAACTTCAATGGACAATATAACAGGTTTAAAACAAGATATATCGTTGATTTAAAAAGCATTATCAAGGGGAAATATTGTAATTTATTTTGGAACGAATTTCCGTCATCCCTTGTCAAGTTTGGTTTGGAGACAAACCGGTTTCGGCGTTATGCCATCTTCAGTGTCATTTTTCGTTCGAAATGAAAAAACGAAAAATGACACTGAAGATGGCACAACGCCGAAACTGGTTTGTCTCCAAACCAAATTTGACAAGGGATGACGGAAAATCGTTTGGTGTGTTCAGAGTGTCCATGCCTGTTGTTTTGGTGTCATTTTTTTTTTTTCGTAAATCAAATTTAAGGGTTCGAATATAACATCCGATGCGGTATTTGTTTGTTCGTTTATTATTTTGCCGTCGAAGGTTTTTAGTTTGTATATTTCCATGTTTTCTAGGACGTTTAGTCGTTGGCCTTTATGTTGTACATGCAGTAGTTTCGCTGCCTTTCTTATTTGCGTTGGTGAACATTTGTTGTTAAACATGTGGTTAGCAAAATTTGACTCTGGTATTGCGCTCGGTTTCTGTGTCTTTTTGTTATAGTCTCTTATATGCTCGCGGAATCTTGTTTTTATTTTACGTCCTGTTTGACCTATGTAACTATGCTGGCATTTGCAAGTTAGTTTATAGACTCCTTGTTTATCCAATGGATCTTCTTGATTTGTGGTGTTCCGTAGTATCCGTCCCACGTTGTTATTTGTTCTGAATGATGTGCGAAGGTTGTGTTTCTGGAACAGCTTTGCAAGTTTGTACGTTGACTTTCCAGTATAGGTTAATACCGCCCAATTTTTGTTATTGTTTTCTTCTTTGTTTGGCTTTTTGTTTTTGTGCTCCCTTCGGATTTCTTCTACCAGATCTCTTTTGTATCCGTTATTAGCCGCTATGGCATATATTGCGTTCAGTTCTTTGTTGTATCCTTCTTTTGTTAGTGGTATTCGCTCAATTATTGTACTTTCAAATTGTTGATTCAATTAAAAAAAAAAAAAAAATTATTCTTGATGAAAATATATGAAGAAAATAGCAAAAAATCGGGTTTTTTGCATGTTTAGGCTCAAATATCTCGAAAACCTAAGCCAATCGAGGAAAACTGATTTTGGATTCAGATTCAGCGCAACAAAAACCTTTAGAAAAGTATAAGCTAGTCCCAGGGTCTGAACTTTTTTTTAAATTTTGTAGGCCTGTGTTATCTTTTCAGTAGGGTTGCCACCATTTTAAAAATTATAATTTCCTACACAACAGTTAGTTGGACTAAAAATGCGGTGCAAAGTGAAAGGATACGGTTCCGGATGTACAGTAAAGTTGTATTTTTTTTAGTGGGGTTGCCATCTACATATGAATTTTTTGTTAATGACATCAGATTTGCACAGTTCATTCAATTTACAAAAAATAAGGTGCCAAGAGCTTGGCCTATAACTGTGCAACACATTTTTATTTTTTCGTGAAGGTTGCCCCCTGTGTCAAAAGTCGAAACGAAAGAGTGCAAAGAAATCTTTAGTTTGAATATTTAAGCTTTTTTATAGGCGTTTGAAGGAAGTTGGCATCAATCGCAATACGTTTGAAAGGTTTTATTCAGAACTGTATTTAGTAGGGTTGCCACATGTTTAAACAAAGATTCAACTTGAATTGTGGCGATTAGATAATTGAAATATGTACCACATATGTGCCACACTAAAGGGGTTTAAGCAAGTTTTGAACAAGTTTTGAAAAAGGTTATCGTTCAAAAGCAACGTTATATATGAAGAGAGGGGAAGGCGTGGCGTACGGGTTATCTGATCGGCCCAAAAGTTTTACCATAACTTGCTAATAGCATGAAGAACATATGTACCAAGTTTGAAAATGATAACTTTGTTTTTAGAATTCATGCCAAAATAATTTAAATTCCGGCCACTGTGGAATGTATTGAAATATGAAAGTGCTATTTTGGCACTTTGTGCCAAATTTGTGAAAAATTAAGTGCCATTATAAGTAAAATAGGGCCAAAAATGGCAAGGTTTGAGCCAAGTTGGCAGCCCTGCAGCCGGATTCCAACTTACGCTATCGCTAATTTTGATCGCCAAAAATCTCGAAACGAATAGCAGACTCGCCTAACAACACGCAACATTTAGTTACATGCCCCTCATACTGCCAGATTTGGTTGATTACACATTGCAGCTATTACTCTTCCCTGCTGGATACTTTTAGGCCACACTGCTTTCAATTAAGAGAATTTCGGCGATGGAAATTAGCGTAGCGATTGCCAGAATTCCACTACTGATCGTGACCCCAATATAAAGAAAGCACTAACTCACTTTCGTACGAAATCCAGTTTGGTGCTATAGTCGGTAGATTAATCACTAAACTCCTATTAGAAGCGATATTACAGCGATTAAAAGGAATAAAATTACATAGGACCTTTCTACATTAAGATAACGATATACATATAAATAGAATATAGATAAGGGCTGAAGGGTACTTATGTATTTTTGTGTAATGTGGTTGTGCTAAGTATATGGGAGAAAGAGTTTAGTACTCTAATGGTTAATAAAGGGTGCGATATGTAGAAAACTGAAATTTATATAATTGTTAAGTGCATGCATAACGTGCGTATCTATACGTTTTTGGCAGTATAATACTTTTTTATGGATTGCAAAAATTGATACTGCGGTTTTTCCAAAATACTGCATTTACACTTTTTTCCTGCCTAAATTTTTTAATACACAGTGTTATAAATATACATATATGTATACATATACTGTTTTATAAAAAATAGGGACACGACATCTTGCACAGTTTTAACTAGTTTTCTTTCGTTTTTAGTAGTTTCAGTAGTTAATTATATAATACTTAACACCACATAAATTCACATTTCAAACTTTGTGGAGAAATTAAAAAAAATTACAAAAACAATTGTATTCATATTTTTTTTAATTCGCAGCATGCAATTTTTAGCTTATTAAATATTATTATAATAAGGTGCAAGTTTCAATAGGCTAAGAATTCGCGTTGATTTTTGGTTTTTTTTCCGACGGTGTTATTATTTGCTTCCATACAAAGCGAATTGTTGAGCATGGTTACTTTTCAAACTAGAATATTGTTGTTATGCAACTTTTTTGAATATTTCAAAATCTTGCAAAAAGTGAGAAATTTGGATTTACATGGCTTTTATTAGACATATCATTTTGTCTCGGGGTGTACACCGGTACACATAATACTAGGAATTCCTTTACTTTATTGGAAAACTGTTTAAAAAAATACTGTACTGTAAAAAATGCTTTTATTTTTAAATGGAAATACTGGGAAATGGGACTTTTTCGCAATAATATACAGTTTTTTGTCTGAAAAAAGATACGAGTGTTATGTATTCACTAGGAATGTTAATCCCGGGATCCCGGGTCTTTATGCATAGAATCCCGGGATTTTCGGGATTTGTAATTTACACTTGTGGCAGTAATAGAAACGCGTTATGTTGTCCAGTTTTGACTATATTTCCTTTTGTATATTTAATATTTTTTTTATAAATGTGTAGCTCAATATACATATAATACCTTGCAACAGGCAATTTTACACAAAAAAAAAACAATATATTCGCGAAACCAAGGGCCAAATACAGTCTCTGACGTCAGAGTTTTTTAAAAGAACCTTGGAACTTAAAGATATGAGTAATTCAAAAAATGATTTAATAAATTCAGTGCAATGTACTTAAAAAACCAGTATGGGTATCCAATTAAAGAAAAGATTCTGTAAAGTTAAAACAGATTAAATTTTTTGGTGCGTAAGGGAATAGTTGGTATTTAAAAGGCCCTTTTATAATTTTATCCATGAACGTCCTTGAAATTTTGCAATTCTTATTTAAAAGAATTATATGTTAATAGATTAAAGGGGCACTCCTATTCGTCCTTGTGAACCCAAAAAGTTCTACAGAAATGTTTCTTTCATTTAGCACCCATATTTTTGTTTTACATTGCACTACATTTTTTAAATAAGTTTTGGAATTAATCATATCTTTGAAATTACAAAGTATTTAAAAAAAATCATGACGTCAGAGAAATTCGCCATTTAAATGCATTTAATTTTATGTAGTATGAGGTATACTTGTACAAAACAACTTCTTTCAAACAGAAAATAAATTATTTGACTTAATTTTTTTTGCATCAAGCTTTTTTCGACATACCTTAAGTTACTTTATCATATATGTACATGCTGAAGTATTATTAAATGCATATATATTTAATTACTGTCTTTCGTTTTGTTACTTATGAAATAATTTTCACTTTAAATAAACAAGTACGTTCCAAGCCCATTTACTTATTATTTATTATATGATAGGAGAGCTTGCCAAACCATATTGATGGCATTTTTTCGATTTAAGTTGTTGAAAAATAATAAAGATCTAAATCCCGGGACTGATCCCGGGATTGAACCAACGACATCCCGAAAATCCCCGGATTATAAAAATCTAAAAAAGTAACATCCCTTGTATGCGACTTACATCAGTGACGTTCGGAAGAGTCTCAAATATTACTCGAAACTGAACTTATTATACATATCGTCGTTTAAAGTACAAAACCGCGAATCGTCGTTCTGCAAAACCGCGTAACTGTCATTTTCTGCCAAAAATTGTATTTGCTCACACAAGCTCTTGGCTCAATCCTTGTCCATTCGTCCTGAAATATATTAGCCAGAGATGCGTTTGCATTATAAAAAAGATAACAATTTTGAAAAATGGGTGTTTTTACTCTCTAGAAAACAATATATGCAACCTCACATACGCGGTTTTGCATTATATTGATACGCGGTTTTGTATATTGTTGATACACGCTTTTGTACTTTAAACGACGATATATATATGCTTATTACATGGGTAGAAGATGGGCAAATCTTCTTTCTCCCAACTATTGATGTAGGCCAGTGATTCCCAAAGTGGTGTAGGTGGACCACCTAGGGTTCACGGGAGACTTGACGGAGGTCTACGTTGGCGTGAAAAAATATGGGGGTCCATGAGTCCACGAAAATTTATCTGGTTTCGACAGTAAAGAACCAAGATGGTTGCTTGATAGCCTCTGTATTTAACTTTAATTTTTTGAGTGGTGTATGATGCTCTTGACGCACTGCTGCACTTACCGTCACTTTGTGTTTTCATACGTGGGAAAGCCTTTAAGGCCAGGTGCAGGCTAAAAAGAACGAGATGTTGGCGTAACACTGAGTGGGGCGCGACGGAAATTGCTAGCGGCAGAGATTTAAGCACTTGTGTATTTTCAATGCTACGGGATAGTACGCCACCATTACCTTTGTTAAAGAGATTCTATAATGCTGAGTTTCCTGAGACTGAGTGCCGGTTTAATTCCATCACTGACTCACACATTTTCGAATCTTCACTGATGACTCCAAAACTGACTCTGGGTCATGATCTGGGGTCGAAGTTAATGAGGATAAGCTTCACTTCTCTGTTGGGGAATGTGCTTCGGTCTTCCAGGCTGAGGTAATTGCAATCCTCAAATCCATGGACTACGTGGTGGAACATAGGTGGAGGGGAAGGAGTTTACGTGTCTTCAGTGATAGCTAAGCTGCACTTAAGGCATTGGCCAGCCCTCGAAACTAGTTCGGCAATGCAAGTCTCGACTAAATTGTGGTGGTAAACATAACGAGCTTGGTTTACTGTGGCTGCCAGGTCACTCAGGAGTACCTGGTAAAGAGACATCTGACCATTTGGACAGAATTGGCAGAGACCAGGCATTCCCCGATCTGCAACCAGTTTCAGCACACCCACTTTAGGCCATCGAAGCAACTATCAGAAACTGGGTGAATAGCAATGACTGGGAGGCATCGAGCGGATGCAGGCAAAACTCATGTTGCCTTCAATCTCAGAATGTCTGTCTAGTGTTTTGCTCTCACTGAGCAGACGACACTGCATGCAACTTGTTGGACTGCTGACTTGTTCACGTGGCACAAACACCTGACTGTGATAGGCGTAAATGACAAATCCATTGGCCCATCCTGCCTAGAAGAGGATGAGACGGTGGGACACTTTTTGTGTTTCTTGCTTGCTTGGTTGTTTGCATCGAATTTTCTAGACTCGTTATTTTCTCTTAAACAGTTTTGTTGTTTTAAGTTTTGTGTTTTTAAACCACGGAGCAATAAAAATAAAAATGATGCTGTCAACACAAATAAACTAGTTTACAAATACTCCACGTACAAAGTCATGAATGAGCCGAACAATTGATGAGTTTATGGTGAACATAATGTAAATAACGCTAGGGCTCGAAGTGCTCTTGAAAAATATAACTTCTCAGAGCGAGAAAGTATTTCGATAGATTTACGACCTCTATTTTTTAAAACCTGCAAGTGTGTAATCACATTATTTTAATAAATAGAAATAAAAAATAATAGAAAGAAAATATTTTAGTTTTATTTGGGCCACTCCGAGTTTAGTTTTTGAATTCACCCGCGATGAAAACTTACATAGAGTTAGATTTAATCTTCACACCTCATGTTGATACGAGCTTTGGGAATATTTAGAAATGTATCAGCAGGGGGCCACCGAAACCAGTAAATTTTTCAAAGGGGTCTTCGAGAAAAAAAGTTTGGGAACCTCTGATGTAGACACTTATTTATGACAGGAGCTGCTAACTCACTGAAACTCAAGCTTGGAATTGTCAAGCTTGTCGTTTTTTGGAATCAAAGGTTGTTAAGTAGTCTGCGTTCTGCATCTTCAAATTACTACTTCGGATTTAAATACAAGAAAACATAGACGGTATTACTTCTAATGCTGCACAGCGGCTGCTGTTGTGTAGTGGTAAGAAGTGGGCGCTTCAACTCCGCAGGACTTGGGTTCAATCCCTCGACAAAGCAACATCGCAAAAAAATTTAAAAAAAAGGGCAGGCAATGGCAAGCCTCCGAGTGTATTTCTGCCATCATAAACAGCTTCTCATGAAAATACCATGGCCGTTCGGAGTCGGCGTAAAATTGTAGGTCCCTCCCCTTTGTGTGACAACATCAAGGCGCACGCCACAAATCGGAGGAGAAGCTCAGCCAAACACTAATATATTTAAGCGCCAATCTATTATTATTACTTTTAATATAATTGATGGATTCACCTCAAGCAGCACACTGGTGTATAACTTGGTGTAAATTTACGAATTTTGGTATAAATCTGATTAATTGTACCAAAATTCACAAATTTACACCAAGTTATACACCAGCGTGCTACTTGAGACCATTGTGTCGTAAGTGTCATATTGTTGTATGTCGTAAACTTTAAAAGCTTAAATAAATGTTTAGAGAACTTGGAACCAAGAGCAACTATTTTTTAACACTTAATATATTTTTTAGTTTACGACATAAAAAAATACGACACTTACGACACCCTAAATTTGCAGGCTTCATAGTTATTGCAATCACAGTTTTGTAAAATAAAACTTTTCCTCTTTAAGACAAGCTTAGTATTATTGCTATTGTTTGGGTCATTTCGTTTGTAACAATATGTTTTCGACAGTATAATCACGAATACAACAATAGTGTTTTTTTTTTGTTAATTCCTTAAACATATGGGCCCATAGTTATAGTCGTAAGTTAAAACTCATTCTTGCCAATATAAAGTTTCAGTTTAGAATAGATCTTTAAGTTGTGTCAATCATAGACATCTTAGAAAAAGCGTTTTGTTAAGATGAGAGAGAACAGAGCTATCCATATGAAGACAGAAAAATTTTCTCGGCAATATAATGAAATATGAGTACTTTAATTAGTTCACCCTGTGTCCGCTGCAGGATTGCGAATTTCGCATGCCGGGAAGCCGTGGGCTCGAATCCCACTGCCAGGAAACACTTTTTTACGTCTTTTTTTGTTGTTTTAAATATAATTTTAATTTTTTTATGTAATTATAGTTGTTGGGACCATTTTAATTAAAATTTAACTCCAAAAACTTTGATTAGCTGGAAATAATTATGTGAAATATCATAAACAAAAAAAGATAACGAAATAAAAGTGGGATTCATGAAACGTGCAAATGTTGTAAAATTCGCCACCTTATAATACAGCTGATTACTTTTGTGTGGAAACTCTTCTGCGACAAAATTGCGACATCGCCATAATATTTGAGCTGGCAATCATTGCAAACACAAAGTCGCAAAACACATTATATTTTATTGCCCTCAAATACTTCAAGAAAAAGTATATTAGTTAAGGCTGCTTCGAAATATAATTGTAAAAACTTTTATTTTTCACTTACGCTCGCCATTTTTAGAAAATTTTACTTTTGTAATCCGGAGTAGCGATAGGTCGTTCATACAACTTTGTTTGCAACGTTGCCAATTCGCCAAAAATGCCACTTTGCGACGTTTTATGAATCGCACTAAGATAAAAAAATGTTTGTATAAAAAAAAAATTGTATGAAAAAACATTGTTTGGAATCGCTCGGAATGGGGACCGAACCTGGGTGCTACTGCGATTACTAAAGTAAAACAAATTTAGAATCGTATTTTACCATTTTAAAATCACGTTCTCCTTATTTTTAAGTTAAAATTCTGTTTTTACCATAAATGCATTTTACGTTGACTATGAAAGAGTTAAAATGGTGATTACTATAAAACACAATTTTAATCGTAAAATCCTTTTTCGAACTTCTCTATGACTACGGGCCATAGTGTTTTAATAAACTTACGGGATGAACGTCAATGAAAAATTTATGTTTCTCCTTATCGGCTGGAGTAATCCCTTCCACTGCATTCAGAAAGCTTTCATCTCCCAAATAAAAATGAGGAAAACTTAGCATAATGGGTGAATCTAAAAAATATATAAAACTTTAAATTTGTATGTAACCACAAATATATATGTAGGTCGTGTTTACCGTATTGACAAAGTGAAACATTGAACAATCCATTGGGAGAACATGAAGGCTGACCTGCTGGACAGAAGCACATATTTTCCGGATTGCTTTCAACGTCAGAGAACACATTTTCTGGTGGCGTAAACCTATAACCCATAACAGTTTCTTTGACTTGAACTTCCTTTTCAAATGCGAGTGGCAACAGTCTGCATAGATCTTTATCGTATACGAAAAGAATGCGATTTTTATCAATATGTGGTGGAAATATTGAACCATCTGTTCCATTTAATCTGTTGCAGTCATCATTCAACCAATGAGGCAGATGTGATCTTCCATTGTATTTATCGATTATACCGTACTGAGTAATGTCATCTA
Source organism: Rhagoletis zephyria (assembly GCF_001687245.7). NCBI lineage: Eukaryota > Metazoa > Arthropoda > Insecta > Diptera > Tephritidae > Rhagoletis > Rhagoletis zephyria. The sequence continues at coordinate 19,846 of NW_016157287.1, forward strand.
CACCTGTGAATATGGTTATGCGATCCTAGAAAGAAAAACGTAATTATCAAACATAAAGAAGCCTTGGAATATTATTAGATTGTAGTAAAAATATGTATACCATATACATACATATGTATGTATGTATTGTGTAATCCTATACCACGGACAAGAATACCACTTACTTTTTTTGTGTACGAAAATATGTTTAAGCTATACATTTAATTATTGTAATACTTTAAAAATACACATTGGTGATATCCTAGTTAATAAAAAGGTTTCCCGAGGTTTTTTAAACCATGTATTTTATCTGATTGGAACATACCTAGGGCTGCCAGATATCTCCGTTGTCAAACCGGGACACTTTGGTAAATCTAAACCAACAACACCAACCCCCTCCTTTCCTTTAGACAAAAATTACTTACGTACGGAAGTATGTAATAAAATTTTATTTCGACAAGACAAAAACAAAAACATAAAAAGATGAGATCATTTCAACCAACCAACAAAACAAAATACTTCATCACAAATAAAGTTCAAAATAAACTTACAGTGTCGCCCAAAATTATTGGCGCAGACACTTTGGCGGGACACTTTGGTAAATCTAAACCAACAACACCAACCCCCTCCTTTCCTTTAGACAAAAATTACTTACGTACGAAAGTATGTAATAAAATTTTATTTTGACAAAACAAAAACAAAAACATAAAAAGATGTGATCATTTCATCCAACCAACAAAACAAAATACTTTATCACAAATAAAGTTCAAAATAAACTTACAGTGTCGCCCAAAATTATTGGCGCAGAGAATTTTTGACAATGCATGCAATTTTTTTTTTGTTTTAATCAGGGATGGTAATCATTATAAGTTAAAAAATATTGATCAACATTTAATTATTATTATCCGATTTTTATTTTTTTAATGACAAATAATAATTATTTATTGATTTTTACTTTTTTACTTGAATGTGTGAGCGGTATGACTGAGTAGACGTGTAAACATTGTGCTGCCGGTTTTGTCAACTTTTCTTTAATTAATACTTGATTTTAATACTTGTCAAGCTAAGGCCTGTGTGTTAAACTGCCGCTGATTTTCTGCATTTAAGCAAACGTTGTTTTTCGCGCTGAAATTGAAATAATTGGAAATTGAAATAATTCTATTTGCATTATGTCGGTCGAAAAGAAAGTAACAAGAAGTGCAAAGTTGTCCCCGCCGAAGGGTAACACCCCCCATCATGGTAAATGCCGAGATGGTGAGAGTTTGCAAACTGCACATTGGCTACAACAGCTGGAGGCGAAAATGGAAAAACAAAAGCAGGGCATGATAGAACAGCTGAGTGGGAGTATAAAGAGCACTGAAGAGAGACTGATGCAGAGATTTAATGAGATTTCAGCGGAGATGCAGAGCATTAAGACTACGGTAAAGTTCTTGGAAGTGAGGCTGACTGCTGTGGAATCGACGTGTGAGGCGATTGCTTCTCTCAAAGCTGAAGTGCTAGCGCTGAAAAGAGAGTCGGCTCGGTATGAAAATGAGACCGTTGCTACTGACTTGATCATCAACGGCATACCTAAAGCTCGTCGGCGATTTCAAGCATCCGTTGTTGGTTACCCCAGCAACCGAGGCAATCGGAGATCGTCGTGTCACACGTACTTGTTGTCGGCTCGTGTTGATGGAAAATCAAAAATTTTTGATTTTCCATCAACGCGACCGCTTGACAAGCGGTCTGTTTGATAGTGGCGCAAAGCGTTGACAAGCATTAGTGTGTTAGTTTGTTGTGATATGTAAAATGAGCAAGTTCGCGGAAGATAAAGATTTTAGTGGCAAGTAGCAAAAAATCGTCATCCGATGAAGACATGTTTACGTCCGCCCACTACGAAATTTTATTACAAATGGTGTTGACCAGGGTTGCCACTGACGAAAAAAAATATTTACCATCCACTTGAAAAAAATCTACCAAATCTGGGAAATGTCTACCAATAACCTTTTTATAATTATTTTAATAAAAACTATAGTTTTGTTATTTTTTTATTTATTTTAATTAAAACTATAGTTTTTTTTGGCCTTCGGAACATCATCAACGTAAACGAGATCCAAGACCTTTCCAAACTTATTTGGACATATATTTATTTGTTTGAGGCAAAGTTCAGCCATTTCCTCCAGAAATACATTGTAACTATCTCTAGATGAAATTGGTACAACATCGGTGTCAATGATGTTCCATGAAATGTGTGGCAGATTTAAATCGCCCAAAACAATCATAGAATCGGATGCCGTAAGCATTGCATTTACGGCCTCAAGTAAAGAAACTAGCTGCATATATACTGATACGGCAGAATTAGGAGGGATGTAGCAAAGAGTTAAATAAATATAAGTCTTTCCAGCCTGTACACGTATACATTTAAATTCGGTATATTCAATGGCAGGAAGATTAACTTCCTCGGATGGTATCGATGAATGCACCGCAAAAAGAACACCACCGCCGATTCTACCCTCCACCAACTATTTTTTATATCTGACCATGATTTAATTTTCTGTACTGTTGATGTAGTGTTTGAACGTTCTGCAATTTGTGTTGCTTTCTCGTATCGTGATTTTCGTTCGTTAGATAATAGTGCATTGTTCTCTGATTGTTCTTCTATTCATTGGAATGAATGTTGGTATTATGAAACGGTAGACAAGAAGCTCGAATGCCTTAATAATAATTTAACTACCCTTTTTGATCGTCATGTCCCCGTCCGTACTGCAAACGTTATTAATACATCCTGCCCTTGGTTTAACAAAAAAGTAAGTTTCGCTATAAAGAAACGCAACAAGTTGCATGCCAAATGGAGAAGGTCGAATACTGATACTGCGTGGCATGCGTACAAGACCGCGCGAAATGAAGCCACCGTTATCATTAAACAAGCTAAAAGGTGGTATTGTAAACAAAAACTGAATCCTTCTCTCCCATCTAAAGAATTGTGGAGCAACTTGAAGCATTTAAACATACATGGGAAAAATAAAGTGCAGTGCAAAATTCACCCTGATCTATTAAATGACTTTTTTATTGGTTCGGAAAACTGCAGTAACTCTACTATCTCTGATGATACCCCTTTAGATGCTTGTATAACTCTAGATTCTTTTGCGTTTCTCTGCGTGAGTGAATGTGATGTACTAAAGGCAATTATGGCTATTAAGTCGAATGCTGTTGGTGATGATGGAATATATTTAAGATTTGTTAAAATCGTGCTCCCATTTATTATAAGTACTCTTACCCATATAATAAATCATTGCTTCTCTAGTGGCCGTTTTCCGGATGCTTGGAAAAAAGCAATTATTTTGCCTATTCCTAAAAAACCACTTGCGTCGAACCCTTGTGAATACAGGCCTATAAGTATCTTACCAGCATTTTCTAAAGCGTGTGAGTTTTTGATGGCTGACCAAATCTCCATGTACATTCAAAAAAATAATTTGCTTTCGCCTTTGCAGTCTGGGTTTAGACCCAAGCATAGCTGTGCCACAGCTATGGTTAAAATTTTGGATGACATTAGAATGCCGTACGATAATGGAGATCTAACTATTCTATGCCTCTTAGACTTTTCTAAGGCATTTGACTCAGTCAGCCACTCTTTGTTATGTCGGAAACTCAGGCACTACTTTGGGTTTTCTAATGGTGCGATAAAACTTTTGTCTAGCTATCTTAAGGGCAGAGTTCAACGAGTTAAATGTGAGAATGTTTTTTCTCAGTTTAAAGCTATCAAAGCAGGTGTCCCTCAGGGATCAATCCTTGGTCCTCTATTGTTTAGTATTTTTGTAAATGATGTGTTTTCGGTGTGCAAATATGTAAATGTTCATGCGTATGCTGATGATATTCAGCTGTACCTTTCGAATCGTATAGGTCTCGTCGAGGATATATGTTTTAAGGTTAATAGTGATCTGTCCGGTATCTTGTGTTGGGCGCAGAGGAATCTTTTATGTTTAAATGCTGCTAAGTCGTATGTCATGCCTATATGTAAAACTGTAATAGACCCTACCAACATCCCACCTCTGTGGATTGGTACAGCCGCCCTCATGACCACTGAGAAAATTAAGAACTTAGGCTTTATTGTAAAC
>NW_016157287.1:23943-30312 GCF_001687245.7 Rhagoletis zephyria
TATATTTTTTTTTTGTTATTTCAATAAGAATTAAGATTGTTTTTAAGAACTTTTTATTTAACTAGTTATACGGTATTTGAGTCATATTATTGGCATATTCTCAATTTCCTTCAACCAAAATCGGAAGTGAGGGAACTAAAGGCAACAATGAAACCTCATTATTTGAAAAACTTCAACTCGAGTTATTATAGACAAATACAGTGACTAAAAAGGTGATTTTTTCTAATATTCGCAATATTTTTCGAGTAAAATTTTTTTATTGCTTTAACTAAATCCATAAAAATCGACGATTCAAACTATATACAACATATAGAAAAATTCCAAAAATTTTCGTCTAAATTTCGAATTTTTTACTCTGAATTTTTAGAACAATTTAAGGTAGGGAGTTTTAAAGCAACTACTATTTGATTATAGCCAACAATGTGCTGCTTAAAATTCCCGTTGATTTTTTTTATTTTTTTCCATTGATAAAAAATGGCTTTGATTTATTTTTTTTTTGCGAACAATCATAGTGCGTAATTACATACTTGTTAATTTTTTCTTTATATTTAAATAATCATTTAAAATATTTAGGCAATCAAAAGCTCCTCGGGATTCCAGTAAAATTAGTTTTGAATGGAGCGCGATATGTTCGCCTTATATCGATATACATTTATACGTATGTAATTATATAAAAAGTATGCAAAGAAATTTATAATATATTTAGAGATAACTACGAAAAATAAATCGGGAACGGAAAGTTCATCAAAAATCTACCAAAATGAGAAAAAATTTACCTTTTTACCAACCCAAATTTTTTCTACCAATTTTGGTAACAATTTACCAAAGTGGCAACCCTGGTGTTGACGCTTTATGCTTGAGTGTCGCCGGGCAAGCTTCAAGCACCCGACATTCAACCCGACACTCACACATGTACTCGTTGCTGGGGTAACCAACAACGGATGCTTGAAATCGCCGACGAGCTTAACGCTGTGAATAAGAGTTGTGTGGAGATTTTCTCTAACATCTGCAGCGCAATACAACATGAGATGCCAGCAGTAAGAGAAATATTTCGAGCGCCGGCTACGAAACAAAGCAGCGACAATGCATCTTCACCTATTGTTGTTAAGCTGCAGTCCTCTTATGCGCGCATTAGACTCTTCAAATCAGTAGCTGGTTTACTGCAAAGCAAACAAAAGAGCTCTTGCATTAAATGACATTGCTGTGGAAGGTACATCAAGCATCCACATACATGAAAGCCTTTCGAGAGCGAACCGTGAGATTATGCACTATGCCGCCCAACTCAGACGTCAAAAACATCTCTCAGCTGCTTTTTCAATACGCGGTCAGGTGCTTGTACGAAAAAGGGATGGCGATGCGGCGATTCGAGTGTACGACAAGAAAGGTATTGATGAAATTGTCGGCACAACTTAAAGCAGTCAGTTTCATGTTTTGTTTGTCAAATCAATTATGCCCTGCAATAAATTGTTTGTATGTAATGTTAGTTTTAAGTTTTACCAAGTTTCTCTTTTCTCCCTTCTTGTTCCTTTCACTTTCAATTCTTTCACTTCTATTTGCTTTTCATACACACATATGTATATATTTGTTCTTTTGTTTTTTTGTGTTTACATAGTTGTTTCTTATTCAGTTCAGTGCAAAGTAATTAATTTAACATGACTGTTACACAAGCATCTGGCGCTGATGGAAACCATAAGCTTATGTTAGATATTTTGTGTAAACAGTCGACTGGTCTTAACATAGTTCATTTTAATGCACGGAGCCTGAGTTCTGATAAAATGGACTATGTTAGATACATATTTGAGCAGTCTTTAGTAGACATTATCTGTGTTTCTGAAACATGGTTTAGTGATCTTATTTCTGACCTTCATTGCTGCATCAACAATTATAATGTGATTCGGAACGATCGTAAGCACAAAAAAGGGGGCGGTGTGGCCATATACTGCAAGAAATCTCTTAAAATCAAGCTTCTTGCAAAGTCTGCAGGTTCTGATACAGAATTTATAATTTCAGAGGTTTCCGACGGTATAACCAAAGTTTTAATTTCTTGTGTGTATAATCCACACAAATGTTTCCTGTTAGATTGTTTCTTCGCTGAATTGTCTGTATTTTTAATAGATTATGAATGTTGTGTTATCTGTGGTGATTTTAATGTTAATTTACTTGTCAATGACTCTAGTAGTATCAAACTGCGTGATCAAATCTCAGCATCTGCGCTATTCGTTGTTAATGAATTAGCGCCTACTAGATATGCAAACAACTCTAGGCCTAGCCTTTTAGATTATTTTGTTATCTCTGACCTGACCTATATTCTTAAATTTTAATTAATTAATTAATTAATCCCAACGGCTTTTTACCCTCCATTCCCGCCCAACCGACACGAGGGGCGCAGTCCGCATGACGTACGGAACCTTTTTTTTTTTTTTTGTTTTTTTTTTGGTTTTTTCGTGCCGAGTAGTGGAAACAGGAGTTTGTTAGGTGTCGAGATCTAAAACTATTCAGCTACAGAATCAAATTCATCAGCTGATTGGATATGCTAAAGATAGTATTTCAATTATTGAGAGTGGAAATAATAGTTTTCTTTATAGTAAAAATCGAGTCCGATACGTCAAACGTGCTGGAATGACAGTTAAAATCTTGACATAAACCACGGAATGATTCGTTTAGTTCAAAATTAGTTTTGCATGGCTTTAAAAATAGAGGTCGAAAGTGTCTTGACACTCGAGAAGGAACATTAAAATTTACCTCAGCCAGGAGGGCCGAGCTATTAATCAAGCCTGTCATTAATTTTACGATAAATATTATACCCAGCATTTCTCTACGACTTGCGAGTGTAGGCAAATTTATGAGCTTTAGACGACTTGTGTAAGGGGGGAGATTGTAATCTGAATCCCAGTTAAATTACGCAATGCAAAAAGCAAGAATTGTTTTTGAATTGATTCAATCCTTTCTGAATGAACTTGGTAGCGGGGATTCCAAACAATAGATCCGTATTCTAGTATAGGTCTAACTAAACTGGTAAAAAGAGAATAAGTTAAGCTGTTGTGATCATGTTAATAAAGTAGTAAGTAATGTGTATGTAACTTTACGTAGGAATGTCTGCTTCGTTTACGCCTCAGGAAACACGACGCAAACTTGCTATGCAGTTAATTTTTCCCCATTTCACATATTCCGAAATAGTTTATAGCAAACTTGATTCAAAGTCAGTCAGCAAGTTGAATGTAGCTTTCAATAACGTAACACGGTATGTGTATGGCATTGGACGATATGCTCATATATCGCCATGGCGCGATAAAATTCTTGGTTGCAGTATTATAAATTTTTTGGCTGCAAGAAACTGCATTTTTTTGTATAAATTGTTAGAGTGGAAAGTCCCGCAATATTTATATGAAAAGCTTCAACTAACCAAATCACAGAGACATAACAGCTTGGTTGTCCCTAAATATAATTCGCTTACTTCCAGTCGACTGTTTTTCCTTGATATGTCCTCTGACTACAAATAATCTTGGTGTGTACCTTTTTTCCTTTTTCTTTCTTCTTCTACCTATTCTCTTACATTATACATCTCCGTTTTCCTCTTTAATCATTCACATTTGCTGTATTAGTATTAAGTTTACATTAAGAACTCATATATTTTAGTTTGTATCTTTTCTTGGCAAATTATGTTAGTATAGATTATAATTCTTTGTTGATGTACATATAAAAGTTGTACAAAAATTAGTTGTACAAAAATTTTAAACAAATAAATAAATGTAATTATTATTATATAATTTTTATTTTTTTGCTCAATAATAATGATAACTTCTTGACTTCTATGGTTTTGATCGAGATTAATGATTATGTCGCAATTTTTGTTTTTTCGCTCAAGTATAATACTCAGCTTCTGAGTTTTATAATTTCGCTTGAGCATAAGGATAATGACTGACACCTGATTTTTATTTTCTTTCGCCAAACATAAAACTCAAAATCTTATGAAACCAAGACCATATGAACTGTTGACTTGAAATTTTATAAGAACACATCTTTTATCTTGTGTTATCTTCCTATAAAAACAAATGTTTGAAATTATAAACTTATAGGTGGAAAATTGGTATGAAATGAAACAAGATCGTTTTCATGCCGTGTGCATGTGTCATATCTACATAGTATAGCATAGTATGTACACGCACGTAGCACCAACTAGATTAAAAATTTGATTTTTTCTTACTTTCGTAGTTATATTTCGTTGAGATTGGAAAATAAATGTGTGTGTGAGTTTAACTTCAAAATCAAATTGCTTGCAAACGTCATAAATGCTCTAAACCAATAACACGGCTACAAAAACATCACAAAATATACACGAAACAAAACTTAATGTAGGGTGCAGGTAGGATCAACTACAACATGAAAATAGGTTTCCTATAGTTCCTGAAACCTCCATTTTTATTTTATTTAAAACAACCGTTATTTTCTTACAATGCACTTATCTAATAACAGCTTGACTAAATATTTTTCATCCGATTTTGAAAATCAACGTGGTTTAAAAAAGGAATTTACGTATATACCTTTAAAATGATGTATAACAAGCTAAGTCTAACAAGCTTGTTGGTACTTTGTTTTCATCGGGTAAAATTTAAAAACCTCTATTTTTATACCCGAGCACACTTGTGTGCAAGGGTATTATAACTTTGTTCGCATAACGCATATTCGTAACAGCCTAAAGGAATCGAGATAGATATATACAAATGTATACATACATAAATGCTCAGAATGAAAAGAGAAGTCGATTAAGCCATGTCTGTCTGTCTGTACGTCCGTCCGTCCGCCCGAAAACACGATAACTCGAGCAAAAATTGAGATATCTCAACGATAGTATGTAGGTTGCCCTTTATCCGAGGTAGGTTGGTGTTGCAAATGGGCGAAATCGGACTGTATCCTCGCCCACTTCACCTATAACGGTATCTTCGAAAAATGGAAAAACTACGATATTTCGGTAAATATTGGATACAAATTGTTGAAAATGAGTATGTGCAGTAGAACTTTGATAGAAAATAGTATTATTATGAAAGTTTTGGAAAATGAGCGTAACCTCGCCCGTGATGAAATGCCGTATCTAAGTAGCCGCTTCACCCTTCCTTACTAAACTCGGTACCAGCTTTACTAAGGGTCCATCTGTTGAAAATAATAATGGTAATTTACAGAAACACAGAAACTTGGATAAATCAGTAACTACTGAAGCTAATTCACTTAAAATCCATGATTGCAATAGCCACTTACAAGAAAATTAAATAGATTCATATAAATTTCTGGATAATGGGCGTGGCGCCGCCACTTATGACCACAATGTGTATCTCAGTAACCGATTTATCAATTTCTACAAACTCGGTGCACTTATTAACTTTGGTACAGAAAAGCAATGCATTGAAAATGATTCAAATCAGTGTAAAATTATACCCGCTTCCCGTATAACAGTAAATTTTAAATATACGAAAACTCAGATATTTAAATAACTGAGAATGCTAATTTACTCCAAGTTAATACTTACAAGAATCTCTTAACAATAAACAAGACTGCTAAAACTTTTAGGAATTGGGCATGGCGCCGCCCACTTTATGACTAAAAGGTATATCCCGGTAATCGCTTTACCGATGTCTATCAAACTTAGTTCAGTTAAGTCTAACTCAGCATATTATCGAAAACGTTTGAAATATGGAAAAAAAGCCCCTGCTCATCATGCAAAGGTAGACGTTATTTTATACCAGTGGCGGGTATATAAAATTTCGTTTCGCCCGAACTTATACTTCCTTATTTGTTGTTAATTTTTTCCACTTTGACCATCGCTAAATTTTTAAAATTTTTAAAAATTTCTATGAAAGATGCTAAACATCAGCAGGGAACGTATTTTATGGAAATTGCCTTTTTTTCTGCTAAAGAGATAGAGTATATTCGATTAAGAATGTCCACGATTTAGCTTTCCCTGATTCCATATATACACATTTGAAGTTGCCTTTTTTAAGATTTTTGCCTTTTCTACCTTTAAAAAAGTGATTATAGCACTTACAATTTTTTTTTTAAGATTAAAAAATATTCACATGCCCATGCGGCACTGGGACCTCTTGCCAAATTGGTGTTGAAAAAATTCAAATCCGTTTTCTCAGCTAACGTAGGCTTGAAGACAATTAGGGGTGTGGATAAAATTGTAAAGGGCGAGGAAAGCGCCCTTATTTCTGATAATATGAACGTTTCAAACTTTCCATATTTAAATTGGGCTCCACTTGTATCAACTTACGTCGAGCGCACATTTAGTACATTCAAGGCTTTTCTTCGCGAAAATCGAATGAAAATGCTGCCAGAAAACTTCAAAATGCATCTTGTGGTTCAATGTTACTACAA
>NW_016157287.1:31948-45213 GCF_001687245.7 Rhagoletis zephyria
AACAAAACATAATTCACACAACAATTAGACATAGTTACATATGACTGGAAATTATACATACATATACATATCTTTTTTATCACAATAGCACTTACATATTAAATTAGTGTAACTATTTACATTACAATAAATGCAAAACATTTAACTAAACACTTTTTCTTTTTTTTGACGTCACTGTCTTCGCCCATCTGAGTTGTTACTTTGTATTGCCGTCCGGTACGCACAGTTTATATTGTCAACGTCCTCTTTAAAGTTCATCGCGTCCCTTATCCTCTCCTGTACTCGCAGACTCTCCAAAGTTAATCTTGTTTTTTCTCGTCTTTCCACGTCCAAAATTGTGGTGTTCTCAAAATCTGCCATGTGTTCGCTATTCGTCAAGTGCTGTGCAAGTGCTGTTGTTGTCTTCCTATTTTTCGCGTCTGCTTGGTGTTCACTAATTCTGACTCCAAGCGCTCGTTTAGTCGTGCCTATGTATACTTTGTTACAGTTTTCGTTGACTTTACCTTTGCATTGGATTTGATAGACCACATTATGTTGTTGTTGTTTGTTTATTTTGTCTTTTGTTTTGGTGAATATTTTGTTTAGCGTGCTATGTGGCTTATGTGCATATGTTATGTTCTTGTTTTGAATATTTCTGTGCAGTGTTTTGCTGTCGGTTAGGCCTTGTATGTATGTGACTCCTGTAAATCTTCTGTTTTCACTTCTGCTGGTAGCCTTATTGTTTGTTTGCGTTGATTTTAATTTGTTAATTGTTGTTGCTATTAGCATCTCAATAGTTTTATTTGGGTATCCGTTCTTGTGCAGTATGTTTATTATTTTCTGTTTGTTACTTTTTCTGAACTCCTGGTCACTTAAGGAGTAGATTTTGTTGATCAGGTTAGTAGCCGTATTTTTCTTTTTTTCAGAAAATAGAGCAGAATCAGGGACGATTCATCTTAGCGAGGGGGGAGTTAACAGCAGACCACACATAATGGTTTAAATACAAATTGTAAACAATAAAGTTCAAATGAAGAAAGCATATTCCCATACTCAGTTTTTAATTAAAATCATAAAGCAACAACCTCTGTAATTTAATATCACATATTGAAATAAAATAACAAATGGCCAAAATGCTGACAGCAGCATCTTTGCATTCTTAATTAAATTCTATGGGATCGAAGATCAAACCAAAAGACCACACAGCGGCATTGTAGCCAATGTAAACATAACCGCATTCCAATAGCCCAGAACGCATAACGTGCAACAATGTCTTTTCCGTTCCTTCTGTAAACTTTTGATTAAGAAAACAATATCGCATTTTTCACGCTTTGGCATTTCATCAATCCACTGGCTGATACAACGCCAAGGCGTCATTGTGAAATTAGTTCTTACGAAAACAAATGTTAGATTATAAATAAGAGACAATTGAAATAAAGGATTCACTTCTGATAATTGTCCGCGAGAAGCGGATTAAGTAAAGAGTCGTTTTTATTTTTTAAAAAAGCTTTCCTCGGAAAGGAAAGCTTAAGTTGCATGTGCATTTTGCTTGACTTTTATCGTATCTCTGGATTTTACTAACTACCTGTGTGAGGAAACCAAATAATGTAATTCTTAACAGAAGCGCCTAAAATTTCACGTTTGGCCATGTTAAGCACAGCTGAAGGTAATTTCCGGTATTTCTCCTACTGGCGCCAGAAACTATACTTATTATTTTACAAATTTATAGCGTTTTTACCAGGGATGGAAAATAATGATTACTTTTTAAATTTAAATTGAAAACACCAACATAAATTTTATGTATATATCTGTCTTTGTTTGTCCTACCGTGACTTACAATGATTTTTATTTTTCACGTTTTACTAATAAATTTTTTTGCAATAAATCAGACTCCCTGATGAAGGCGTGAAGTACGCCGAAACGCGTAGGAGAAAGAGGAAACACAGTTTGCCTTTTTAATATACCGGCCGGAAAGCTCTACCAATGACCCAATATAAAATATTTTTATATTCGTTTTCTTGGAGTTCTAAATTATCATTTTCTTTTGTATTTTTATGTGGTTTTTGCAATTTTGTACAAAGATAAATGGCAAAAATTATGCATAAAGTAATAATAATATACCAAATGAATGAATTGATTTTAAAGCTTTTATTTTCTTCACCTAAAATATTTATGTTTTCTAGTTTCAACACCTTGTTACTTGATTCTATATATTCCAATATTTCAAAGTTATTTACATAGTTATATTTCAAATAGTTCCAAATTTTAGACTCAGTGTTTTCATATGTGATATTATCTATCTCAGTTTGATTTTCAAATGTAATTAAATATGTTCCTTTTAGTGTTCGGTTTTCGACATTATTTTTTCCTGAAATTAGTATTGCCCCTTGTTTTATTATTTCAATTTTATTGTTCCGTTCCTTAATTTTTTTGCATTTTCCTTGATTTTTATTTAAAATTTCTGACAAACATGATTTTTCTTTTACTAATTTACAATATGTGTTTGTTAATTCAGTTTTGCAAAATCTAGTTGAGCTATAACCCTTACTTCTTAAAACTTACAAGTTAATTCTATTTTTGGGTATTTAATGTAAAGTACAATTATGTCATTCTTGTGTATAATTTTAATCTCTGAAACGTCCATTAAATCCGTAACTGTCATAGTTCCATGCTGATAATAAGTGATATTTTTTAGTTCGTCAAAATGTAAAATAGTTGGGTTTAGAATTCCCATTTTTCCAAAAGTTATTGTATTTATCATGTTTTGAACTTAACAAAATAAACTGATTTCGGTTCTTCTTTATATTTCTAGCAAGTGTGTCACCTTTAATATTTTGTACTGTATCAGTCAGTTATGTGATAATTTTAAAAATTTCTGAGTTTGTTGTGAACTACTTGTTATTGTTTGAAATTAATTCGTCTAATTTGTCATTAACTTTGATGAAATCGTCATGGTCTGGAGTTTCTGCTATCCGCTTCCAAAGTGTTTCTATTACTAAAAATTTCTGATTCGGTCTCTGCATTATTAAATTCTAATTTAGCGTTATTTTTGTCGTAAAGAACACTGTTATAAAAATTTTGTTTTTCATCGGCTATAATATTCTCAAAATATGTTAAGTTTGTAATACGAAATATGTCCCCGTACTTGCTGTACATAGAAAATTCTCCGTTTTCAATTAGTACATAGTCCTGCCGAGTGTAAGCAATAATGACAGCTTTTGTTAAACTGAGTAGTAATCCAAGAAGTAAAAGTAGCATGATGGCAATCTAAAATATTATGATTTTATGTTATCTTTATGAACAGTTCTATTCCTATTATTAATTATTATCTTATTCCCTAGATTTTTCTTTACTTGTTGCTTTTTATACCAAGTTTTTAGTTTATTTCTTTCTCCTATAACTTTTTCGTAAATTACTTGGCCTGGATAAAACTGTTTATCCGTTCTATTTTTATTATGAGGCGCGAGCATTTTTTCCTGCGCTTGCCTGAGGGTGTTGGGTAAATTTTCATGTTTTACTTTATTGTGGAAAANGTGAGACGTTAGAACACCTCCTCTGTTTCTGTCCGGCCTTAGCTAGAAATCGTCTTAGTTATCTCGGAGCTTCGCAGTTTAAAGGACTAGAGGAGGTTTCAAAACTGGATATTAAGGCACTCTTGAACTTCGCAAAAAGCGTTGACGTCCTATACGACGACTACTTTAGACCGCAGTAAAACGGACCTCCATCTGGCACTACAAAGGACCAACGGGTCTATGTAAGGCGCAACAGCCGGCCAGTGTAACCTAACCTAACCTATTGTGGAAAACATCTGTTGGTTTGAAATTTATTACCGAATGTATAGTCATATTATATTGTTGAGCAGCTCTTAGAATTGTTTCTAAGTCGCTCACTATGTTGTATTCCTCTTTTATGCATCTAGCGATTTCGATTATTGTGGAACGGACTCTATCTATTTGTCCATTAGTAGTACTGTGCCTTGGATCGCAAAAATAAATTTCAATATTTAATCTCTGCATTAATGATTTGAGTTGGGGTGTTGGGGTAATTCGTTTTACATCTGGGAACGTTTGGAGCAGTTCCAGAATTTTTTCCTCAATGTTTTTTAATACCAGAAATATAGAATAAGCGTCTACACACGTGATGAATTTTAACTTTTGGGAATAAAAACTGTCTATGTGAAGTTGTTCTCCTTCTTCTTCTGAAATTGAAGCTTAACGTATTGGAATTTTTTTAGGATGCCTATCGTATTTATTTTTATTGCATATTAATCAGTTTCGCACGTACTCTTTCATTTTCTTTCTCATTTCTGGCCAATAGTATAGCTTTTCTATTTCTTTCATATTTTCGTTATAGCTTCGATGAGATCTGTTGTGTGTCTGTTCAATTGTACCCGATTGATCTTCTGTATTGATGATATCCATTGGAAAAAGTTTGGTGTACACAAATTTGTTTTGAAATGTTTCTTTCAGCGGTCGCTGTATTTCGAGCAAATCCTCTACTGTGCAGTGTATTGCTGTTACCAAGTTAGGTGTAATATATTCTTTTAAAATTTTGAGTAGATTCTCAACTGTGTCGTATTCGATCAAGTGTCTTTTGTTTCCAAAAGTTTCGATTAGTTCAAGGATAGTGAACCTATTTTTACATAATATAATTTGCTGCTTAAACTGGTTTAAGGGTTTTTAGTTTTTTGTATATGAAAGCTTTCGCTACTTTGTGCGGAATGGTGCGATTCACAATCTGGTGAATCTCCTGATTCGCTGCTCAAATTGTTCAATTCAACTACTATATTAGTTTTTCCTGGCTGATACACAAATTTAGGAGAAAATTCTTCGATAAACGCGTGTAATCTTTTCATTTTGGAATTTGGGTTACGAGTTGATAATGCAAATGTTAACGGTTGATGATCCGTATGAATTTCAAGATTAGTTACCCCATATAGGTAGTTACGAAGGTTTTTCAAAGCCCATACAATGGCGTACAACTCTTTTTCGTTTGTAGCATAATTCCTTTCCGTTTATCGAGAGTTTTGGATATAAAGCAAAGTTTTGGATATGAGAAAGCACTGCGCCTATTGCAACGTTAGATGCATTAGTAGTCAACACGAATTGTTTTGAATAATCGGGTTGCGTCAACTCCATTTCTGATGCTAAACGCCTTTTCAGTTTGTTAAAGGCATAAATACCATTTTCATCTATTCCTATAGTTACTTTTTTGACATGTTTTTTGAAACTCTACCGTTTTGTGCTGATAAATATTTCGTCAAAGGCTTTGCAATTTGCCGCGTAATCCTTAACAAATTTGCGATAATATCCTGTAATGCCTAAGGAGGCATTAAATTTTTAGGTATTGGGTAATTCAGTATCACCTCGATTTTATGGGGATCTGTTTTGACAATATTTGGGAACTCTATTTCAGTTTCGAAAAATTTTGATTTTTCAAGTGAAATTTCCATGTGGGCTTTACTTAGTATTTCAATTATCATTTCTAAATCCTTCATGTGTTGTTCTAAATTTTCTGAAAAAATGATTATGCCATCCATATAAACGTGACATATTTTTCCTAAGTGGTCACGCATAATATCGTCCATTGCTCTTTGAAAAACTCTGGGATCATTTTTTAGACCTAAAGGCATGCGTAAAAATTCTTATTTTTCGTTATTAATGGAAAAAGCTGTTTTCTCTTTATCATTTTCTGACATTAAAATTTGGTGAAAGCCGGACTCCAAGTCTATATTTGAGAAATATTTTGCTTTCCCCAAATTTGATAAAATTATGTTTGTATCCGGGATAGGGTAACGATCGGAAACAGTATGTTCATTTAATTTTTTGTAGTCTATAACCATTCTAAATTTCGGTGACCCATCATCGTTTGTTCCTTTTTTTGGTACGACCCAGATTCCTGAAGGGGCACCGAAATTGCGCATATGGAAACTGTGCATTTAGACATTATTTCGGTTTCAACCGAAACTGTGCATGTATGCTTTATTTCGGTTTTTACCATATGCATTATTTCGGTTTTAAACCGAAACTGTGCATGTATGCATTACTTCGGGTTTTTCATATGCATTATTTCGGTTTTCAACCGAAACTGTGCATGTATGCATTACTTCGGGTTTTTCATATGCATTATTTCGGTTTTCAACCGAAACTGTGCATGTATGCATTACTTCGGGTTTTTCATATGCATTATTTCGGTTTTCAACCGAAACTGTGCATGTATGCATTACTTCGGGTTTTTCATATGCATTATTTCGGTTTTCAACCGAAACTGTGCATGTATGCATTACTTCGGGTTTTTCATATGCATTATTTCGGTTTTCAACCGAAACTGTGCATGTATGCATTACTTCGGGTTTTTCATATGCATTATTTCGGTTTTCAACCGAAACTGTGCATGTATGCATTACTTCGGGTTTTTCATATGCATTATTTCGGTTTTCAACCGAAACTGTGCATGTATGCATTACTTCGGGTTTTTCATATGCATTATTTCGGTTTTCAACCGAAACTGTGCATGTATGCATTACTTCGGGTTTTTCATATGCATTATTTCGGTTTTCAACCGAAACTGTGCATGTATGCATTACTTCGGGTTTTTCATATGCATTATTTCGGTTTTCAACCGAAACTGTGCATGTATGCATTACTTCGGGTTTTTCATATGCATTATTTCGGTTTTCAACCGAAACTGTGCATGTATGCATTACTTCGGGTTTTTCATATGCATTATTTCGGTTTTCAACCGAAACTGTGCATGTATGCATTACTTCGGGTTTTTCATATGCATTATTTCGGTTTTCAACCGAAACTGTGCATGTATGCATTACTTCGGGTTTTTCATATGCATTATTTCGGTTTTCAACCGAAACTGTGCATGTATGCATTACTTCGGGTTTTTCATATGCATTATTTCGGTTTTCAACCGAAACTGTGCATGTATGCATTACTTCGGGTTTTTCATATGCATTATTTCGGTTTTCAACCGAAACTGTGCATGTATGCATTACTTCGGGTTTTTCATATGCATTATTTCGGTTTTCAACCGAAACTGTGCATGTATGCATTACTTCGGGTTTTTCATATGCATTATTTCGGTTTTCAACCGAAACTGTGCATGTATGCATTACTTCGGGTTTTTCATATGCATTATTTCGGTTTTCAACCGAAACTGTGCATGTATGCATTACTTCGGGTTTTTCATATGCATTATTTCGGTTTTCAACCGAAACTGTGCATGTATGCATTACTTCGGGTTTTTCATATGCATTATTTCGGTTTTCAACCGAAACTGTGCATGTATGCATTACTTCGGGTTTTTCATATGCATTATTTCGGTTTTCAACCGAAACTGTGCATGTATGCATTACTTCGGGTTTTTCATATGCATTATTTCGGTTTTCAACCGAAACTGTGCATGTATGCATTACTTCGGGTTTTTCATATGCATTATTTCGGTTTTCAACCGAAACTGTGCATGTATGCATTACTTCGGGTTTTTCATATGCATTATTTCGGTTTTCAACCGAAACTGTGCATGTATGCATTACTTCGGGTTTTTCATATGCATTATTTCGGTTTTCAACCGAAACTGTGCATGTATGCATTACTTCGGGTTTTTCATATGCATTATTTCGGTTTTCAACCGAAACTGTGCATGTATGCATTACTTCGGGTTTTTCATATGCATTATTTCGGTTTTCAACCGAAACTGTGCATGTATGCATTACTTCGGGTTTTTCATATGCATTATTTCGGTTTTCAACCGAAACTGTGCATGTATGCATTACTTCGGGTTTTTCATATGCATTATTTCGGTTTTCAACCGAAACTGTGCATGTATGCATTACTTCGGGTTTTTCATATGCATTATTTCGGTTTTCAACCGAAACTGTGCATGTATGCATTACTTCGGGTTTTTCATATGCATTATTTCGGTTTTCAACCGAAACTGTGCATGTATGCATTACTTCGGGTTTTTCATATGCATTATTTCGGTTTTCAACCGAAACTGTGCATGTATGCATTACTTCGGGTTTTTCATATGCATTATTTCGGTTTTCAACCGAAACTGTGCATGTATGCATTACTTCGGGTTTTTCATATGCATTATTTCGGTTTTCAACCGAAACTGTGCATGTATGCATTACTTCGGGTTTTTCATATGCATTATTTCGGTTTTCAACCGAAACTGTGCATGTATGCATTACTTCGGGTTTTTCATATGCATTATTTCGGTTTTCAACCGAAACTGTGCATGTATGCATTACTTCGGGTTTTTCATATGCATTATTTCGGTTTTCAACCGAAACTGTGCATGTATGCATTACTTCGGGTTTTTCATATGCATTATTTCGGTTTTCAACCGAAACTGTGCATATATGCATTATTTCGGTTTTTTTCATATGCATTATTTCGTATGCACAGTTTCCATATGCACAATTTCAGGGTGCCATTCCTGAATTATAAGGACTTTTACTAGGCCTTATAATTTCTTCATTTAACAAATTGTTAATTTCTTTATTCACAAATGAATTCACGGATAGGGGGTATGGATATTGTCTGCTCCATATAGCTTTCTTACTTTCCATTCTTATATCTGCTCTTACGTCTGTTCTAAACGCAAAGCTTGTACTAATTTTAAAATAAGTTTCTTCAATTTTATCTTTTATGCTTTCTTTTAACACTGATAATTCCTCATTTTCATGTCCAGGATTTTTATCCAAATTATAATCTTCAGCTGATAATTCACTCATATTGAATAATTGTCTACGATATTGCCGGAATATTCGTCGACTAGCGCTTTAGGATCTTCATGTCCCAAAGAAAAATATTTATTTAGTATGATACTATTGCCGGTNTCTGCTCTTACGTCTGTTCTAAACGCAAAGCTTGTATTAATTTTAAAATAAGTTTCTTCAATTTTATCTTTTATGCTTTCTTTTAACACTGATAATTCCTCATTTTCATGTCCAGGATTTTTATCCAAATTATAATCTTCAGCTGATAATTCACTCATATTGAATAATTGTCTACGATATTGCCGGAATATTCGTCGACTAGCGCTTTAGGATCTTCATGTCCCAAAGAAAAATATTTATTTAGTATGATACTATTGCCGGTATCAACTTCGGCGGGCGCCTTGGGACTTTCTTGTCCCAAGGGGTCAAAGTTTCTGCATTTTTGCACTTTTTAACTTCTTTTTTTGTTTTGCCGGTAAAAACTTCGGCGGCCGCCTTAGGAGTTTCTTGTCCCAAGGGGTTTAAATTTTCCGCATTTTTGCACTTTTTAACTTTTTTCATATATAAAATATTTATTTAGTATAATACTATTGCCGGTATCAACTTCGGCGGGCGCCTTAGGATTTTCCTGTCCCAAGGGGTTTAAATTTTTTGAATTTTTGCACTTTTTAACTTCTTTTTTTGTTTTGCCGGTAAAAAACTTCGGCGGGCGCCTTGGGACTTTCTTGTCCCAAGGGGTTTAAATTTTCTGCATTTTTGCACCTTTTAACTTCATTTTTTAAATTGCCGGTAAAAACATCGGCGGGCGCCTTAGGACTTTCTTGTCCCAAGTGGTTTAAATTTTCCGCATTTTTGCACTTTTTAACTTTTTTCATATTTTGTTTTTCACCTTCTTGTTTTATGTTGCCGGTAATTCCATCGGCAGCCGCCTTAAGGCTATCATGTCCCAAGGGGTTTAAATTTTCATTTTTCGCACATTGAATATCAATATGCTTTTTTCAACTTTTTTATTTCCACTTTTTATTTTATAATAAATTTTTCCATTACGTAACGCTAATACGCGCTTCTATATCCTTTAAGTGATTGTATTCTAAAAGAATGTCCGATTCCAAATTTTCTATTTCGTAGAAAATTTTTTGGACTCCAAATAATTTTTTGGGCTCCAAATAATGTTATCCATTTACAGTTTTCACTCTTTTGTAGATGGATAACTCATTCTTATTTTCATAGACTCCTTGCTTAATGTAGCAAGAGGTCGCTCCAGTATCGACAAGATCTTTTAGTTTTTTGTTTAGTTTTCCGTCGTGGACGGTGATGTAGGGGAGGACGTCCCCTCTTCGCAAAAAAAATGACTTTCGTGAATATTATTCATTCTCTGTGATTTTTCCTGCGGTCGGAAACTGTGGGTGCTTTCCCTTGGTCGCTTCAGAGCGTGAGCATTTTGGGTTTGGACCCTATTTGCATTAACACTTGTGCTAGCCATATGCGGTCTATTATTCTGGGTTGAAAAGCCGCTGATTTGCTGACCTCTGGTATTGTAGTTTTGGTTGTACACTCTTGAGGCAGATGGATCAACATCCATTGGCTCTGCTTTGGGTGTAATGTTCCTTGAAGGGAACCGCAAATTATTACTTGAATAATTTTGTTTTGCTTTGGCTCTCTCGTTTTGGGCAAAACGTGCCCTTTGGTTATTCGACTCTAGCTCTTGAGCCTTGGCTAGAGCGTCTGGTAAGTCTTGTGGGTTTAATGAAAAAATTATATCCCTCGATGGCGTATTCAGACCAGTAATGAATATTCTTAACGCATGGTCTCTATTCTTTTGTTTTATTCCTTTGTGATGTCTACATTAGTGCCATGTGCCATTATGGTCTTATTGGTTAACAAGGTCTGTTTTTTGTTGACCAAGTAATAATACTCGAAAACCGACATCGCGCCTTGTCGAAGGACACTTAGCTCCTACCCAATTATATGAATAGGACGTTTTTCCGAATATGCGAAATCAAGACGAGCTATTAAGGCATCGAAGTTTAAAACGGTACCATGTTTCGTTAGCGTGTCGTTAGCATCATGCGTGATTTTATTTCTTAAAGTTGTAAGGGCCGCGAAGTATTTCCTACTTCCCCTTACATATAAGCTCATTACGTTATGAGCCGCTTCTCTTCAGCTAACATACGCGTTGATCTTTCCCGGAAATTCGGGTAAAGATTTGATAACGTCCAGTGACTCCTGGCAAACTATGTAAGCATTAATGGTTTCTGATTGATAGTCAGTAGCCCTAGGGGTATTTACATCTACCTGAGCCCTTAGCCTATCAATTTCCTGCCTTAGCGTAACAGTACTTTCTGCTATTAAACGCGAAATCAGGTCCACGGTTAAATGTGCGTTGTCGTTTACCATTTTGATGTATTACTGTTTTTTTTGTAATTAAACATTTTTTCTATCTTATTTTTATGTACTCTAACGTTTTTTGTTTAGGTATGGGCAGTTACCTATTTTGTGAGCCCCGTGACAGTATTCGCAATAATACATTCGTGCTTTTTCACTTTGACTTTTTCTTTTTACTTTAGAACCACAATAATTTGAAATGTTTATTATTTTTGTTGACGTGATCCCTTCTAGGAAAGGATGCTCTTCTATTCTGGAGGGTCTGGAGTTCAGAATCGCAGAATTAAGCTGAGTTATAAAAGGGTTTTGTTTTTTGTTAGCTGTTCAAGCCTTCAGTTATGTTAGGCCTTTTATATCAAATAACCTTTCGTATTTAGGTTTGTTTAAGATATTCCCTACTTATAACTAATATAATTAAAGTACTTACTAAAATTTCTTCTTAAAATTCTACTGCTTTCGAAGTACTGGCATGGGCTTATTACAGTTGGTTTCTTCTCAAATTGTTTGCTGCTGTTGTCCTTGTTGACGTTACTATTCCATGTGAACTTGCTGTTGTTGTCCTTGGCTGATTGTATTTGTAGTATATTACTGCACCAGATATATTTGTTATTGTCACTTCGTTGCTTTTCTGTGTTTTTAAGGCTTTCATTTGTGTTTATGCCTTGCTGGTATCGTACAAATTGGAGGATGAGTTAGAAAATCATTATTTTTTGTTCACTGTGTCTGAAAGTACTTTAAAAACTTTGAACTATCCTTTGCCTTGTCGTGGCTCGTTTATTTGGAACACGCACTTTTATGATTTTCTCAATTTCGATTTTCTGAGATTTATACTTACTGCGTCTTGGTTTGTTTTTGGCGTTTATTTAATTTTACGCATTTAAATTTTTATTTTGTGTGGTACATTTGCTTGCAATTTGGAAGCTATGCATTATTTAAAGTGCACACAATCACTTGTTCATTTTAAACACGGGTTTTTAAATTAACCGGATTTTTTATGATTAACCGATCGATAACGCGGTTTTAGATTTTTAATTTTTTCTCCTCCAGAGAGGATACTTATTTCTATTTTTTGCCCGTCAAAATGTATTCCATCTTTTTTAGAAATACTTTTTATTTTCTCCTTATTTAGCCAAAGACCTTTGTTTTTACACACGCACTTTCACCACTTTTGATATTCTTTGGATAAGGATACTTGCCGTTTTCTCCTTTCATACCCAAAGATATTAGTTGCCACTAGCGGTTTTTTAAATTCGCATTGCCCCACGTTGGGCGCCACTTAAGCTTTCCTTTCCGAGGAAATCGTTTTTAAAAAATAAAAACGACTCCCTACTTAATCCGCATCTCGCGGACAATTATCAGAAGTGAACCCTTTATTTCAATTGTCTCTTATTTATAAGCTAACATTTGTTTTCTTAAGAACTTATTTCACAATGACGCCTTGGCGTTGCAACAGCCAGTGGATTGATGAAATGCCAATGCGTGAGAAATGCGATATTGTCTTCTTAATCAAAAGTTTACAGAAGGAACGGAAAAGACATTGTTGCACGTTATGCGTTCTGGGCTATTGGAATGCTGTTATGTTTACATTGGCTACAATGCCGCTGTGTGGTCTTTTGGTTTGATCTTCGATCGCAAAGAATTTAATTAAGAATGCAAAGATCTGTTGTCAGCATTTTGGCCATTTGTTATTTTAGTTCAATATGGGATATTAAATTACAGAGGTTGTTGCTTTATGATTTTAATTAAAAACTGAGTATGGGAATATGCTTTCTGTATTTGAATTTTATTGTTTACAATTTGTATTTACTTGCATGCATCTAAAAAGTGTACATACTTCTAATATACCGCAGGCGAAAACATTTCAGTAAGTACAATGTGCTTCTTCGGAATACTGTTAAGGCGATGCGGGTAATGCTACATAGTCGTGTGCCATGGGATGTTAAAGGTAAAAATAATTGTCTATAACACTGTGAGACAAATGGTAGAGGTCAGTGTTTGGGAAGGGTTCAAACTACCGGGGAAAGTTATATCGGTAAAAAAGAAGTTGTACGTGTCCCGACGTTTCGCTGGGTCACGTCTAGGAATCGAGATATATATATAACTATCATATAGGGGAAATTGTCACCTTTGGTGGTCTTTTTTTGACATAACTCGAGAACCACTAGTC
>NW_016157287.1:45322-50714 GCF_001687245.7 Rhagoletis zephyria
CATACTTTAAGCATTGTTGACGCTATTTCCATTTGAATGAGGAAATAGCGTCAATGACTTTATTTCCAAATTTTTGTTGACTTTATTTCGCTTTTGAAAAGGTAATAATGTCAATTGACTTTATTTCGCACCAGGGTGGGAAATAAAGTCAATTGACCTTATTTCCATTGACCTTATTACCTGTCACCCTGCTATGCATATAACAGAGAGTAGGTGATGTCGATAAAGATGTTTAAATGGAGGTTAGTGTTAACCAGAGATGGAGAAAACCCTTAGGGCCGGTTTCTCTATCCCTGGTTAACACTAATCTTCCGTTAGTAGACAGAATGTCGATAACGATGTTTAACCGGGAGTTAGTGTTAACCAGAGATGGAGAAACCGCCTCCCAGTTAAACGTCATTATCGACATTTCACCACCGGTTTGTGTTAACCAGATATTGACCGGCCCTTAATCAATTGCTGTCGTTTGACACCGTGAAACTCTCTGTGGTGCGTTTGCGATTCGGTTTCAGCGTTTTACGTAAAAATTTGTTAATCAAATAATTTGGTGTTAAAGACACAAATCTGAAAAGTGCTCTAGCAACGTTACAAAAGTTTTAATTTTCTGTGCATTCGTCTTAAGAGCGCACATATGTACATATGTACGAATAAACATATCGTCGATGTTTTTACAAAACCGCCCATCGACCAATTGCAAAACCGCGGCACTCAAATTTTAGNTATTTCGCTTTTGAAAAGGTAATAATGTCAATTGACTTTATTTCGCACCAGGGTGGGAAATAAAGTCAATTGACCTTATTTCCATTGACCTTATTACCTGTCACCCTGCTATGCATATAACAGAGAGTAGGTGATGTCGATAAAGATGTTTAAATGGAGGTTAGTGTTAACCAGAGATGGAGAAAACCCTTAGGGCCGGTTTCTCTATCCCTGGTTAACACTAATCTTCCGTTAGTAGACAGAATGTCGATAACGATGTTTAACCGGGAGTTAGTGTTAACCAGAGATGGAGAAACCGCCTCCCAGTTAAACGTCATTATCGACATTTCACCACCGGTTTGTGTTAACCAGATATTGACCGGCCCTTAATCAATTGCTGTCGTTTGACACCGTGAAACTCTCTGTGGTGCGTTTGCGATTCGGTTTCAGCGTTTTACGTAAAAATTTGTTAATCAAATAATTTGGTGTTAAAGACACAAATCTGAAAAGTGCTCTAGCAACGTTACAAAAGTTTTAATTTTCTGTGCATTCGTCTTAAGAGCGCACATATGTACATATGTACGAATAAACATATCGTCGATGTTTTTACAAAACCGCCCATCGACCAATTGCAAAACCGCGGCACTCAAATTTTAGAGGAGAGCGAAAAAACGGATTTTCTTTGAAGGCATTGCCTTGATAGGCGATATTTTCTCTAGCTATTATTTTACAAATATGTTGATTTAATAACGATTTTACGATTCTTCTGGAAAAAATACTGGTTGCCTGGAGTTGAAGGTTATCAAATCTCGTTTTTGTCACAATGACGATTTAGGCGGTTTAGCAACTTGTCGATGGGCGGTTTTGCACAAAACATCGACGATATATATGTATGTAGTTAACTGAAACACATATGATTCCACTGAGTGCTATGTATTTTTGCAATACTAGATATAAATACTTCTTCGTTCGAAAGCAGATACGATTTTCTTATATAATTGTGTATAAATTTCCAAATAATTTGCAAAAATCTCCACATACAGAACAAACATTAACCAAGATGTATGCTATGCAGTTTCCTATGTTTGCCTTCATCTTAAGCAGGGATCACTCGATTTGTACTATTTGGCAGGTACAGAGTGGTGCTGTTCGGAAATTCTTTTATTGAGCTGAACTTAAATTTCTAAACAACACAACTGCCAACTCTGTCTGCCAAAATGTACAAATCTGTACAAATCGTGTTATTTTCGCTTAACAGCCTCTTTACAGCGTTTTCAGTACTGCTAGTGATAGCAGAGCGTAATTTGCCGGCGCAACTAAGTAGTATAGTTTTAGGCACTGGTATCATAGACTCTATTGTGAATTCTTTGGTAAGATAAAATACCGGAAATTAATTTGAATGAATCAGCTGTTAACCTTGTGATATTTCTAGTCGAATTTCTGTAGAGCACCTAAGGGGTATGTGGTTTATACTTGAGCTGAATGCTTAAACTGAATAAGACATCGATTTGTTTCTGATTATGCTCCTAATTCGTGACACATTGGGCGCATTCATAAGACTTACACAGATATTTTCTAACCGTTGACTGTTTGTTCTAGAAACGCGCAGTTGAGTGTTCTCAGTTCAACAGTTGCCAACTTTCCGCCATCTTTTCCATCGTACAATTTTTTCGCTACCTGAACTCAACGTGTTTTGCTCAGAGTAAACGGATGATCGAAAATATTTACGCAGCTTATATTAAATGAACTATGCTCATAAATAAAGAGTCAGCCTTTAACAAAAATATTATGACCTGATTATATAAAACAAAACTAAAAAGTTCAAAATAAAATATGTAAAAAAATGTTTTTTTTTTAAACAAGCTTTTATTTAACATGTACAATCAAAAGAATAAAACAAAGCAACCTTTTTTTAAAAACGAAGTAAATCAGTACAAATTGTTAGTAATTTTCATTCGAGTTTAAGTAACTCCTTTCACTATTTGGCTTTTAGTAACTTTAGCGAAAGCTTAACTTATTTTATTTCATTAATTTTAGTGCAGTTTTTACAAAATTTTCTTGCTAAAAATCTTTTGTTACACTGCTTTATTTGATTCTTTTCATTGTACATGTTAAACAAAAGTTTGTTTTAAAAATATTTTTTTTTAAACATTTTTTGAATCTCGATGGTCCTTGCGTGTGTGCGATTTTAAATTATTTTCAAAGAAATGTGTTTTCAATTTAAAATTTAATTCGTTTGAATGATTGTAAGAAATGTGCATTTGCATACCTTTGGTTGTAGCTGAGTTTGCAGAGGTGCTTGCTGTTATTAGTTAGATTCCAGATGGTCCTAAGATGTTAAAATGTTGTTCAAAATAATTTTGTGTTTTTGGAAAATGTAGTATGAAGAAAGCAAGACAGATAACTGATGTACACATACAAACTTACATATGTATTTCTTATTGAAAACTTAAAATCAGAAAACAATCAAATAAATTGGAGAGCCAATCTTTAGAGCCGCTGGTATGTATGACAATATTTGATTAAACTTATAAATGATTGTATTATTTAACTTAAAATATATTTCAGATTGCGGGGCCAGCATTTAAGGCGTCTAATCTTGACCCGTCCAGAAATTTTAATGGGTGCAACCGGAAATTTTTGAAGGCGTGAATCGTTTGGTCCCACGTGAATACAAGTCAAATAACTTTTCCAGGAAAGCATCCTCGCCACACTTGTCTTGTTGATTCTATAAAAGTATATATGTATGTATGTATGTATAATGTTTGAATTTGTCTTTACTTTTCAAACTTTCATAATGGCAACACTGCAACGTTGTTGACGTGTTTGTAATCGCTCTGCGGAAAATTGTTAAAATCGGCCTAATTGTTGGGATTTTAACCAGCGTTAGACAGTGACTTTAATACATAGCAAAGTGCGAATAAATTGTGCTACTTGCAAGCACAAAACTATATTACATTTGGTTTAAACAAACAAATAAATATAGCTAACAGCAGCACTCAGAGTCGTTTAATGATTACTTAAGGAGTTCCTCAGTAACGATTTGAAAAAATTCCCTCTCAGAGTCAGTTAAGGATTCATTAACAGCATTTAATGAACATTAAAGTTAAGTAAAGAAAAACCACTACTTAACTTTTTAACGAAAGGATATGCAATTTTTTGTTTGTTTTCAATCAATTTCAATTTCGCTAACGTTGCTGTAACAGCAGAGCACTAGCGTGCCATTCGAGAGATCCGAGTTTTTCTTTTATTAAATTTTGTTTAGTTTTATTGCTTAAAAAATAATATTTTTATTTTATTTTACGTTTAGAAACTTTTTTGATTCATCTTTTCTCTTTTATTTTCAGTTTTTAAAATTTTTATTTTTTCCTGTTTTAAATTATTATTTTTTTTAATTTCGATTAGTTTTTCGCAAACTTATTGCTAAACGATTAATATAATAACGCTGTTAGCACATCTTTCAACCAGTCATTCGAAATACAGAAAAGAGCTTTCAAGATACATAGTTGCTGGAACTTAAAATCTTTTGTCGCTTGAAAGACTGAGGTAAGTTGAAAGACAGATGCCAGAATTAGCCTGTTATTGGTTTTGTTTGTCTTACAGCACAGGCATGATGAATGACTTATAGAGTGTGATCTTTGTACGACGAGAGAGTACTTTACTTCTCAATTGCCTACTAAGCCCAAAGTAGCACTGGTTGGCAAGAGTGATTCTCCGTTGGATTTCAAGGTTGACATTATTATCGGTGTTAATGCTGGTTCCCAAATAATCAAAAATTCCTCAGAATAAAAATCTTAAAAAAATAGCCAAGCGCACCAGAAATTCCTCACGTTTTTAGGAATTACTCACAAAGTGGCAACGCTGATAATAATACCAATCCCAACGGTTTTTACCCTCCATTCCCGCCCACCCGCACGAGGGGCGCAGTCCGCATGACGTACGGGACCAATATTTTCAATTTTTGCGCCGAGTCACGATAGGCAGGAGTTTGTTAAGTATCGAGATCTAAAACTGTTCAACTACGGAACTAAATTCATCAGCTGATTTATGTCTTTATGTTAATAATTCATTTATTGAGAGAGGAGAGTTCCGCTTTCTTAATACTGAAAAGCGAATCTGATATATCAAACGTGCTGGAATGAGAATTAAAATCCTGACATAAGCAACGAAGTGGGTCGTGCAATTCAAAATAAGTTTTACAAGTATAACAAGTAAAGAAGTATAAGTTCGGGCCAAACCAACTTTATATACCCGGCGCGCGTATTAAATATCGTTTTTCAGAAGAGTATTTTCCCCAATGTCGAACAGTTTCAATAATATGCTTTGATCTATATCTATACTATCTATACTAATTAAATAAAGAGAAGTCCCTTTTTTTTGTAACAGGTAATCTCGCGAACGGCTGGTCCGATTTTCATGAAATTTTGTATACAAATAGCTTTCGGTAACCACCATGTTTTAGGCTATTCGAAAAAATCTTATTATAGTCCGATTTTCTTAAAATTTAGTACGTAAGTAGCTTTTTAGCATATATTAGCATATATGACCCATTTTTTCCGGGAAGTGGTCCAGGGACCGATCTATTCGAAAACATCGAATTTACGGTCCGATTTGCTAAAAATTCGGTGCGAAGATAGCTTTTTAGCATGTATTAGCATATGTGATCAATTTTTTCCGAGAAGTGGACCAGGGA
>NW_016157287.1:50773-56633 GCF_001687245.7 Rhagoletis zephyria
GATCTATTCGAAAAAATCGTATTTACGGTCCGATTTGCTTAAAATTCGGTACGTAGGTAGCTTTTTAAAAATAGCCAAGTGAGAAAAGGGGCCGTGAAGGTCAGATTAAATCAACCTGCTGCACCATTGAGTATATCGACGGTCCTGCGTTGCAATTGGCAGAATGGATGTGATTTTCCAATATTATTATGCGTTCAAACTTTTAAGGTATTTCGTCTGAAATAAGTATATGTACATATATTGCATTTCTGTAGAACAATGATTCGCACCCATTTTGAAATTGCCACCTACTATACTGTAAAGCTTCTAGGACATTCACTATAGAACCGGGTCATTGTTGCCGCCAGGGAGTGAAGAGGAAAAAATTTATTTCGCTTTGCGAATAACCGTGCTATGAAATGCCGCACAACTGGAGAATTTCAAGAACGGATATAACACTTTCCTTAGGTTATTTAAAGCGGCAAATGACCACCAAACCTTAATCTTAGCAGACAAATGTGCCAATGAAAATCGTAAACGTGAATTGTTGGTGAAAATGTTGGACCAAAAAGTTTCAATAAAATATATAAAAATTTTGGGCGGGACGAAGTTCGCCGGGTCTGCTAGTATATTGAAATAATTGGACCAAATTTGGTGGAAATCGGTAAGGCGGCTATCGATATATACTTCTGTAGTCATAAGTGTGTGGTGCCAAGCCCATTTAACAAAAATCAATAATCTTGTGTCTTGTTAAAAGATTGTTGCAAGTTGGCATCTTTAGTTATTGAAAGATCGGAGTTCTCGTATTTCTGAAATTTACTGTTATATGGTAAGTGGCAGTAATTTTAGTCCGATTTCAAAAATTTTCAACACATTGCTTTTTTGCGCCAAGGGNATTGTTGCAAGTTGGCATCTTTAGTTATTGAAAGATCGGAGTTCTCGTATTTCTGAAATTTACTGTTATATGGTAAGTGGCAGTAATTTTAGTCCGATTTCAAAAATTTTCAACACATTGCTTTTTTGCGCCAAGGGTGCTAAACGTGCCGAGTTTGGTAGAAATTGATAAACCGGGTACCGAGATACACATATGTAAGCGTAAGTTGGCGGTGCTATGCCCATTTTTTAAAAATTTCCCTAAAAATAATTTTCTACTAAGAGGTCATTGCATATATTGATTTTGTGTTAATTAGCTTAAATAGTTACTAATTTATCGCAGTTTTCGTATTTCTGTAAACTACCGTTATATGGGAGGTGGCGTGGTTCTTGTCTGATTTAAAGTTCTCAAAGGGTGTCTTAGTGAGGCTCTCAGCAATGTTCGTAACGAGTTTGGTGGAGATTGGTGTAGGGACTACAGATATACGTCATTTCGTCGTAAGTGGGCGGTGCCACGCCCATTTTCAAAAAATTTCATAACTGTCTTATTTTATGCCAAATTCTACTTCGGGTACCAACTTTCAACAACTTGGAGCCAGTATTTACGGAAATATCGTAGTTTTCGCATATTTAAAAAATATCGTTATATGGGAGGTGGGCGTGGTTATAGTCCGATGTCGCCTTTTTTCAATCCCAACCTACCTTGGATAAAGAGAAACTTACCTGCCAATTTTCGTGGACATATCTCAATTTTTTCTCGAGTTATCGTGTACACGGACAGACAGACGGGCAGACGGACGGATGGACAGCTTCGGCTTAATCGATTTCTCTGAGCATTTATGTATACATTTGTCTATATCTATCTCGATTCGTTTTGGCTGTTACAAACAACCGTTATGCTAACAAAGTTATAATACCCTTGTGCGCTCGGGTATAACAATTTTACCAAGCATTTGCCTGCGACTGGCAAGTGTAGGAAGATTAATAAGTTTTAATCGGCTCGTATAAGGCGGAAGGTTATATTGAGAATCCCCAAAGCAAAAAGTGGGGATTGTTTTTGAATTGATTCTATCTTGT
The DNA here is from genome assembly GCF_001687245.7 of Rhagoletis zephyria. Classification (NCBI taxonomy): domain Eukaryota; kingdom Metazoa; phylum Arthropoda; class Insecta; order Diptera; family Tephritidae; genus Rhagoletis; species Rhagoletis zephyria. The sequence goes on from NW_016157287.1 coordinate 52,703, forward strand.
CGGAATAAATTTGATACCTTGGATTCCAAACCACCGAACCGTATTTCAGGATCGGTTTAACTAATGTTGTAAATAGGGTTTTAGTGATATGAGGGTCACAAAATTCGTTTGACCATCGTTTCACAAATGCCAGTACACCTTGTTGATTGTCACATTGATGGGAAGATTAAAATTAAGCTTAGGATCCATTGTGATACCAGGGCCCACAAAATTGTATACCTTTTCCAGGTTATGGTTACCTATTGTATAAGAAGAGGGATGAACAAGCTCTTCGCGAGTAGCACATTACTTTACTTTTCTTAAGATTTAGAGGCATAAGATTTACTTGACACCAGTAAGCCTTGCTGTTTAAGTCTGATTGTAGCAAAGACCTTTCTTTAATTAAAACGTACGATTTATAAAAATTTTGGAAAATTGTATATCTGTAGAAATATCTTTTATAAGAAGCAAGAACAGAACCGGGCCTAGGTGGCTACCTTGAGGGACTTCTGAAGTAACATCAATGACGTCAGAGATAGTATTTTTAAACATTACGCTTTGTGATCTATCATAGAGGTATGAAGCGATCCAACATAGAAAATTAGGTTGATGACCAAGAAGATCAAGTTTATAGATGAGCAACGAGTGGCACACTTTGTCAAATGCTTTACTAAAGTCAGTATGTATAACATCAACAGTTTTGCTTTCACTAAATGCTTTTGAGATATAAGATGTTAATTCAAGTAAATTTGTAGAAGTTGATTCGCCCTTGCAAAATCCATTTTGACTGTATGAAATGCTAGAAGAGATAGAATGCGGCAACAGATTTGTTATAATTGTTTCAAATAATTTAGGAATTGCAGAAAGCTTAGCTATTTCCCGGCCGTTCTCCACTGAAGACTTGCTCCCGCTTTTATGTAACGGGGTTATGAACGACTCCTTCCAGGTAGTTGGAAAAACGCCCTCTTTAAGAGACAAATTAAATAACGCTGTTAACGGCTCATAGAGATAATCAGCACAAGTTATAAGAATACAAGTAGGGATCTGGTCAGGACCAGAAGGACTGCTTTAAGGATTTCAGATAAACTACTACATCATCGGGAGATATTAAGAGGATAGTCAATGTTAACATGTGAGTTAATGGAATAATTGGATTTGAGAAAACTGAGCGAACATGTTAGAAATTGTTTGATTATCACTAGAGACGTTATTTTGAAGGCGGAAGGAAACTTGGAGATTACGAAATCATAAAATGATTTGGGGTTATATATTATACGTCGTTCGATTTTATAACACTTTTTATTTAATTCACAGAACTCGTGACGCAATAGTGAGTATTTTACATAGTATGAGTGTAAACCGTTTTTTTTTAATGGCGGAAGGAAACTTGGAGATTACGAAATCATAAAATGATTTGGGGTTATATATTATACGTCGTTCGATTTTACACAAGTAAGCTTTATAACACTTTTTATTTAATTCACAGAACTCGTGACGCAATAGTGAGTATTTTACATAGTATGAGTGTAAACCGGTTTTTTTTTGTATTCTAAAATATCGTGACTTGCTCTTTTTCAAATTTCTCAGTTCTTTAGTGGACCATAACGGTGTTTGTTCTTCAGGAACACACATGCGTTTAGGCACATACTTTGAAAATAATTGATGTCCAGACAATTAAAATGTGCAATGCTTTGCTCAATCTTTTCTTTGTAATAGGCCACGACAATTCTTTAATCAGTTTTTTAAAGTTGGCTTTCGAAAAATCAAAGTGAATATTTGGTCCGTGTGTTTGGGTACCACGATTTTGACCATCCCTTATAATTTCGTAAGATATCTCAATAGTAGGGTGGTAGACATCTTCGGGCAAAACTAGTTGGTCACAGTTATTTCCAGCGGACTTAGATGCATCATCAACATAAACAAGATCTAATACTTTACCAAACTTATTGCGAAGTACATTAACTTGATTTAGGTAGAGTTCAGCCATCTCCTCTAAAAATACGTTGTTGCACGCCCTAGACGAGAAAGGTACGATAATATTGTCAATGATGTTCCATGATACATTTGGTAAATTGAAGTCACCCAACACAATCATTGAATCAGGTGGATTAATCATTGAATTAATTGATTTCAGTAAAGAGACATGTTGTGAATACACCGATGAGTCAAATCGGGGAGGAATATAGCCTAGAGCTAAGTAAGTAAACCCCCTTCCAACCTGTATACGAATGCATTTGAATTCTGCAGATTCAGTGTGTGGATGACTAACTTCTTGAGATGGTATTGAAGAGTCTACGGCAAAGAATACGCTACCGCCGATTCTGTCCTCTCGATCTTTTCTGAAGATATGAAAATTATTTGAAAGAATCTCTGAGGTTTGAGCCAAGTTTCATTGAAAGAAATTATATTATAATTGCATTCAAGGCCATTAAGATATAGGTTCGTTAATTAAGTACCTATTTAAGCCTCTTACGTTTTTATAATAAATACTTTAAGCAGTGTTAGTAATCAGTTTTTGATTCGGTATTCTGACGGAGAATATTTGCTAAATTATTATTTTCGTTGGGCCTATACTCGAATCCATGAACGAAAGCACCGGAAGGCCAAGAAGAACTACTAAGCAGCATGTCAAAATTTTCTAAATTTACGTTTTATTTTAAATGAAGAAATATCTATTTCATATTTAAAATGAAATTTTCTGATACTTAGAGCGTGTGTGAATCGGTAACAAAGTTGTGGCGAGTAAATTTTTGACAACTATGAGGTGAATAAAATTTCAGTAGCTCATGAGGTTAGTGAAATTTTTGACAAATGCATAGAAAATTTTGACAATCGCAAATATTATTAATGTGTGTAATTTTTCGTTAAATAAAATCTTAAATTGATAAATTGCAACCAACGATGGTAGATGCTTTCTTAAATATTAATTCCTCTTCAAATTGTAATGCTGAAAACTAAATACCGCAAACCACAAAACCTTTATTGAACCCCGAAGGAATTGGTACTGAAACGATACAATTAAATCAACAACTATGCTACCCTCTTAGGTATATGGGAAGATGTACACCCATTTTATTGTGTTGCCCACCCTACCATGTGTTTTCGATACCGACTAAATGAAATTATGAAAACACGCTACCATGTATGTTCGGCTACTTAGGTCATTGCCTGACTCCTTAAATCATTTTATTAAAAATCGTGTTTGCTTATATTAATAACAAATTCAAAAAACTTTATTTAATTCAAGTTCATACAAAATTATAACAATAGAATTTCCTAAATTAGGGTAGTGAGCCACAAAATTTACAGATAATATGTTTGTGGGGTTACTTATACAGCGAGTACCAGTAATTAATGAAAACAAGATCAACGTAAAAGCATATACATCAGTGGCGGATTATCGAACAAATTTTGGGACCATTGCCCCAGTGCCCCCGAATTAAAGGGGGCCAATGAAAAAAAATATTCATATGATAATATGATAGATTTTTATTTATTTGTCCAACAAAATTAAACCACAACTTTTCTGCACTTGAGTGTTACGAACTTATCAATAATTTCATCAAAGTTTAATTCATCCAACAAGTTATTTTCAATGGAAAGAACTGATAGACTGTTCAAACGATCATCTCCCATAGTGTTACGCAAACAATTTTTTATCAATTTCAATTTTGAAAATGATCTTTCATCTGTAACATTAGTGACAAACATGCATAAATAAATGCGTAATAAAATGTCTAAATTCGGGAAAGATTCACAAAGATGATCATCGAACATTGTTTTGTACATCGATTCATGATTTAAGTTATCAAAAGTAAAGTAATTTTTGGCAAATTGACATTCATCAGTTAGTTGAACTTCATTGAGATCATTTGGATACTTTTCGACTACTTTTTTACATGATACAGCAATGTCTTCGTCACTCATTGAATTTAAATTTATTAAAAATGAG
>NW_016157287.1:57923-66227 GCF_001687245.7 Rhagoletis zephyria
ACTGCTTTGTTGTTCAGAGCAGTAAGTTTAAGTGATAGCAAATGAAATGAAAGTTATTGCAGTTTTTTAAACACTGACTATAACAATAACCAAAAAATGTCAATATAAAATGACATCAATATTATGGAGTAGTGCGTTTAATGCACAGAGCAAAACAACGTCCAATGATCAAATATGTTACATGAACCGCAATTTAAATTTATAACGATCAAACTGTATTCTAATCGCAAAATATTTATATGGAAAAGGGCCCCCAAAAAAATTTCGCACCAGGGCCCACCAGATTGTTAATCCGCCACTGATATACATACATATGATTTGGCGTTTTGTAAGTGCAGTTTGGAGCTACAACAACAATATTATTAATATTAGTAGGACATATATGTCTTGCGCTCGATCCACTCAGAGTAATTTTACCCCGTAGCTAAAAGTTTGAGTGCCTCGCTCTCACTGCACTCGGAGTAATTTTACCGCGTAGCTAAAAGGTTGAGTTACTCGCTCTCACTGCACTCAGAGTAATCTTACCACGTAACTAAACTGACTAAATTACAGTGGGCCCAATGAATACATTTTTAAGGTACCACTTGTTTTATAGATCCTTTTTTTATCTAATGGAATCTTCTTAAAGTGGACGATTTTAATTTAGCATTTGAACCTTACTTATTTTTTTTACAATTATTATCGATTTTTAACTTTATATATATATATATATATATATTCTTGCGCTAAAGAATTTCATTTTATTTATTTTTTTGTTAGTGATAGCAAGAAGAACGGCTCATTGAAATTCTTTAGCGCAAGAATATGAAAACAAAGGTTTATGAAAAGCAGTAGTGAAAATTTAACAGCATACCGATATGCATATATTTTACAGTAGATACCGCTTGTCAACAAAGCGAAATACTCTGTATGTAAGTACGCAAGTTATATATCTTATGTAGTTACAAACAGTATTTATTTTAAATAAAAGTACTAAAGTTAATAATAAGGTGGTTTTTTTTTTTAACTTACTTGAGAATTTGTGTCCCCCTTGGCTGGCCAGACGATGGGACGAATTCAGGTCGCTGTGAAAAATTTGATGTCTTTTTTTTTAATATGAAGCATTCAAAGCACAATTTTCACCACTTTGGTCAATTATATATATATATATATATATTTTATTTAGTTATTCAGTTTTCTTCTCTAACGTTACAAAATTTTTTTTTGTTCATGTTGCTTTCACTTTACATAGCTTTTCAAGAATTTTTTTTATTGTGGATCCGAAAGACGTCTCTAAATTCAGATTCTTTGTCCGGAGGCAAAAATACTCCTGGCTACGATTCTCCAAAGTGGACACGTTCGATCGTCGTGTTTTCCACGTGGAAGTTAAAGTCTGCCTAGAAAAATCTCGTTTAATGTTCAGAAATTTGATCTTCACGCCATTAGCTCCAAAATCCAAAAGAACGAAATTAAAACCCACGCTTGAGTTGAGCCCTTTGACGGGTTCTCAAAAATTTGGAGATAAGCCTATACTTGAACCCTTATACCACTGCATAACCGGCTGGCTCATATTAAAAAGAACTACTTCTCTGGCTGCTAGTTTTCAACCATAACAACACAGGAAGTTTTGCATTGATATGCACTGCAAAAATTTCTGGAAAATGGTTGGCTTACTATCCCAATTACGTTTTATTATTCCTAGACCTTTGAATATCTTTTCCATGAAATATACCTTTCTTAATGCCTAGCAGTTACCTACTCGTCTTACTACTCTTGCCTTTATAAATTTCGGTGCAAGCTTGGCATTGAAGTTTCCTATTTTGTTGCTTTGAGCGAAGTTTCTATGATAGATTTCTTGACCGGGTAGCAAATTGATAGGAGAGGAACGCAAGTTGTATTTTGTTTTGCTAGATTCATACGATCTACGAATATTTTCCTGTACTTCGGCTCTAAGAATTTGAAGCTTATCCTCTCTAGCTATATCTTCACCAATTTCTAAACTAGACAAATTCTTCAAAAGTTTATATGTGTCTGCGTGTGTAACCATTTATTGCCCGAATAGAACAAAATACGGTGAATGACCAGTGGTACTGTGCACTGAGCATCTCAAAGCGGCTAATATTTTCGATAGATTTAAATCACAATTATGGTGGCCACTATCTAGATAGGAGCGTATGGCTGCAATTATCGAACGGTTGACTCGCTCGGATGCATTTGATTGAGGAGAATAAATTGCAGTATAGATGTGCGAAATTCCTTTTTAGACAGAAAACAATTGAATTGATTTGATTTGAACTGAGGACCGTTGTCAGTCACTATGACTTCAGAAACTCCGAAAACCATAAAAACGTGTTCTACCAAAAACTCCCAAAGGCGGGAGGTGGAAAATTTTCTCAACGCTTTTAAGATTGAAATTTAGACAAATGATCAAGTATGATAAAGATTCCTACACAGCCTTTTTTCGATCGGAAGGTAAGGACCAAGTAAGTCCATGTAAATTCACTGAAACGATCTAGATGACTTCGGTTGTTCACCCATAGGGGGTCGCAAAATTTTATTTGGTGATTTCGACTGCATACAAACATCACACTTTGAAATGAAGTAGCGTACATCCTCTGCCATTTGGGTCCAATAAAAGGATCTTTTTAATCGGTCAAGAGTTTTAGCCATCCCTCCGTGGGCTGCTGTTGTGGGACAATGGGCGCGAGTGATAACATCTTTTTTTAACTCGTCAGGGACCCATAGTTTCCAACTGGATGCTTCTGCTACCAGATCGCCATTTGCAAACTCCGTTCTTTTATAAATAAAGTTATCGATTATTTTTAGATCTGGAAGCTTAGATACATTTTCAAGAATATGTTTTCGTAGTTGTTCATAACTTTCCGAAGAAAAAATGAGGGGAATTCAGGTCTATCAACGGAATTGGGAACGAATCATCGATTAATTCTTTTCTAGAAATTTCTTCTAACCGTGATAGCGCATCCGGTACAACATTTAAACTACCACGACGATGTTCTATCTGAAAATCGAAACTCTGTAATTTTAATCGTCCGTTTAGGTCGGATTGACGCATTAGCCACTGAAGACTGGCATGATCGGTTATCACTTTGAAAGGATGTCCTTCAACATATTCGCGAAATTTATAGATACTCAATAAGGCTGCTAGACACTCTAATTCCGTGATGGAGTAATTCTTTTGCGCGCGGTTTAATTTGTGTGAGAAATAAGCAATGGGTCTTTCAACACCTTCGACCTCTTTCGCAAGGACCCCCCCCTCCCCCCCCCCAACACCGGAAGTAGAAGCATCGCATTGTATAACAAAAGGAAGTGAAAAATCCGGCGTGACAAGCAATGGAGCAGAAGAAAGTTTTTGCTTAAGAGTTTGAAAAGCAGTTTGAGCCTCACTGGTCACTGAAAAGGGCGTGTTTTAGATGTCAGGTCGGTTAATGGTGCTGACAAATCGGCATAGTTCTCAATAAAGCGTCGGTACCATCCCACAAGGCCAAGAAAACGGCGCATTTCTTGGGCACTCCTAGGAGGTTTAATATCCATGATGGCTGATACCTTTTTGGGATCCGTTTTAACAACACCATCCCCAACGATATACCCAAGGTACCGTACTTCACGCACACAAAATTTGCATTTTTCAATGATCACAGTCAAATTAGCTTTTCGCAAGAGCTACGCAAATTCGGTTAGCACCAAAAGATGCGAATCGAAATCTTCCGAAATTAAAAGCAAATCGTCCAGATAGACGAAAGCGGAATGTTTCGGATTCGCGGGTATTATCATGTCCATCAGACGGCTCATGGTCATAGGAGCATTACAAAGCCCGAAAGCATTACACAAACCTGTACAAGGGACGGTTCGGAACTGTGAAGGCAGTCATATCGCGCGAATCTTTATCTAATTCTATTTGCCAAAATGCGTTTTTCAGATTCAGGGATTACACGTACCTAGCTTTAGGCAATCGACTGAAAATTCCATTGATTTTGGGCAAAGCAAACGCATCCAAACACAGTCTGACCTTGTCCGACTTCTGCACAATGGCCATTGGACTACTCCAAGAACAATTTTGAGGAGCTAACTCGATAACACCTAGCTGTAGCATTCTATCAATTTCAGTGTGCAGGTTCTTCTCTACGGCAGGGGATACCGAAAAATACCTCTGTTTTACCGGCTTAGCATCTTTCGTAATTTCAATGGTATGTTTGAGCAGTGGAGTTCTACCTAGCCCTTCCTTTCCAAAGGACGCAAAAAGAGAGATAACGTGCGTTAAACGACTGGGTTCGGATGGACTCAAAACATGCATTTCCCGAACATTTAGGATTTCTTTTTCTTCATTTGAAAAGGACAATAAAATTTTATTCATCAAGTGAAAGTTATGGAAAAATTCTGCACCTAAGTACATGTCTTGACGCAAATCCGGAATTATAAAAATTTCTAAAGGTTTGGACACTCCGTTAAAGGTAATTTCTGCTATAATACTACATAATACTTTATAGGTCTGCCCACCAGCTGCTTCTATTGACTCATGCAACACTTTGAATGGAAGTTTTCTTTCGACAAAGTTTCGTGCGGCTTTACCACTTATGCAAGAAATTGTTGCACCGGAGTCTAAAAGAGCATATATGTCCATAGTGAACAACGATATTTTGAGGTACGGACGATTATCGTGGTTATTTAACTGAATAGCTGACAAAAACTCGGAACAGTTTCTTCGATTGTTTCTGATTCTGCACCAAAAGGATCTAGAGCAAAGAGTCGAACGTTTGGGTTTCCTTCGTGATGTTTTGGCAACTTCACTGACTATGGAATTGCAGAACAATCGCGCTCGTATAGTTTCATAATTAGAAAGACTTTTGTGGTAAGGCAAAATATGTTGAAAAGTGGTTGTGATTTTAAAGAAAGTTTTGTAGTGACTGGGTTGGAAAGAATTTTTGCTAATTTATCTGAAGGCGTATTAATGTTTTCTTGATCCTTAGGCTTTAATTCTGTTTTGAGCGTAGACGCGGCTTATCTACGCTCTCCGTCAAGTTTCCCTGCGGCTTACAATTAGCACATTTCCGTAACAAAATATTGTACGTTCCTCTAGACAGTCCATGTAACGATGTCCGTCCTTTCTACAATTCCAACAGCATAATGGATTTTTGGCTATCTCTGCTACGTCTTCTCCAGAATCTATCCCTAAATCACTCGTGTCAGTGTGAATTTCGTTCACTTGACGTCTGACAGGTCGCATTGGTAGTTTTTCTGTGCTTTCTAAGAGTGATTCACGGCGCATGATCAAGTGACGTAAGTGTGCAACCGAAGATTTGTTTAGATAGAAAAGTTCATTTCTTATTTTCGGACGTAAATTTCTTCTTAAAACTTTTAACAATTCTTGGCCTGTCATTGGATAGCGGAGCCTAAAAGTAATGTAAAATCGATGCATAAAACTCATCGAAGCTTTCATGTTCTTTTTGTTTTCGTTCGCGCACAAGTTATCGAACATCACTATCTGTGAGATGATCGCGAAAATAAGAACGGAGAGCATCACACAAAGATGTCCATGCAACGCGAGGAACGGATCGGCGATACCTCCAGTACCAGTCAAGACCTTTCCCAACAAAAAGCATATGTGAATGCTCACATAAGGTTCTAAAATCTCCAGCTAAACTATCATTCGTCAAAGCAGTAACCATATAAATGAATTTGTTGAATAAGCTGAGCAATTCTACCGCTGACATTAACTACGTTCGGAGCAACAAAAACGCGAACTCGACTATCAATCGAATGGTTTTGCCTTTCAGCACTAAGAGGATGATGTTTATTATCTTCTGCTCTTGGACCGACAGGTATATTATGGCTTTCTTGAGTACGGTGGGATAAATCTGGGTGTATAACGGGGAATTCTTCTTGTGGCCACTCAGGCTCTTGTACTTGCCTAATATTCATGTGATTCATTTGTTGAGATAAATTTTGCACAGCTTGCATTAACATCTCTAGTTTACTGTGAATCTCTACCTCCCTGTCAACAACAGGACTTTGTGCATTTTGACCAGGCGATAAATGTCCGGGCAGAAAATTATTAGCGATATCGTTGCACGTCGCCGGCAAAGATAAATATAAGTCTGGCTGTTTTAAACATTAGACAGAGCGAGGGAATTCCAAACTATGTTGTTCTCGTCGGACTACATTTCTACCACGTCTGGAAGAAAGAACTCGTGGCACTGCACCTTGAGCTATTCTTTGTGCAATTCTTCCTACACTGGGGACATGTTGGAGAATGTTCTAACCACTCTGTAATAAAACTACGATGAAAATAATGCTTGCAACGTGTACCTACTACTGCGGAATTTTGATCCAAAATCTGAACGCAATTTTCAGCAGAAATCCCAGAAATTTCTGGTAAATTGTCACCAGTATGTCTTATAGCCATATCTCATTGAAATACAATATAAATCTATTTCGGAAAACGGCCGGAAATCTAAGAAAATCGATATGTAGAAAATATATATATAAACCAAGATGACCATAAAAGACCTATGCGTAACCGAACCGAAGAATATTTTTTTAGATAAATTGTAGCATAAACAGATTGATTTAATTACAAGGTGGGTTGGATGGTGGTTAACCTCTTCTCGTTTCGTCAAAAAGTATAACCGGTTAATGAATCCTGTTCTGGCCGAAGATCAAAACCTGTATTTCAATCGCCGCGATTCCAAGAGTTTAAGACTCAAATCCCATATTGACTTTTAACCACCATCAAAGAGCGAACTAACGAAAACTGGTAAGAATGCGTGGAATTCTTATTGCAAGTAAGCTTGCTATCGGTCTACGCAATGTGATTTTCCAACTGCTATAGCAGTTCCAATATAGATCAACTAAAAGCAATAAGGACCTACGAGAATAATTGTTGGTGGGACTTAAGACGTAATTACTGTGAATTTTGTTGCTTTCGACCTCAGAAGAATAACTGTAAGTGAGCGCATGGCTTGGTTTACCACTATAGCGTCAGAGGCCAATTGTAGGGCCCCACGTTGGGCGCCAAATTGTCGCGATTTCCTTCCTCCAAGTTTGCCCTGAGTGAGAGGTAACCTGCTTTTCGGAAGGGCGGCGGGGAATGGGTTGTTGTTACCTCACTCGGACTCAATCGCTAACAAATTAATTTACGTGCTTGCTGAAAACTAAATACCATAAACCACAAAACCTCTATTGAACCCCGAAAGAACTGGTACTGAAACGATACAATTAAATCAACAACTATGCTACCCTCTTAGGTATATGGGAAGATGTACACCCATTTTATTGTGTTGCCCACCCTACCATGTGTTTTCGATACCGACTGAATGAATCTATGTAAACTTAGGTCATTCCCTGACTCCTTACATCATTTTATTAAAAATCATGTTTTCTTAAATTAATAACAAATTCAAAAAACTTTATTTAATTCAAGTTCATACCAAATTATAACAATAGAATTTCCTAAATTAGGGTAGTGAGCCACAAAATTTACAGATAATATGTTTGTGGGGTTACTTATACAGCGAGTACCAGTAACTACGGAAAACAAGATCAACGTAAAAGCATATACATACATATGATTTGGCGTATTGTAAGTGCAGCTTGGAGATACAACAACAATATTATTAATATTACTAGGACATATATGTCTTGCGCTCGATCCACTCAGAATAATTTTACCCCGTAGCTAAAAGTTTGAGTGCCTCGCTCTCACTGCACTCAGAGTAATCTTACCACGTAACTAAACTGACTAAATTACAGTGGGCCCAATGAATACATTTTTAAGGGACCACGTGTCTTATAGATCCTTTTTTTATCTAATGGAATCTTCTTAAAGTGGACGATTTTGATCTAGCACTTGAACATTATTTAGTTTTAGTTTTTAAATAGGGCCAATGTATATAAATTGTTACGATTTGTATATTTGGAGCTTTTCGGCCGTTGATTTTAAAGCAAAAACGTTGGTTTTTCTTTTCTGCCTCCTACGCGTTTCGACACATTATTGTGTCTTCCTCAGGGAGTCTATTTATTTTTACAAGAAAACATAATTAACAAACGTGTATACCAAAACATGTTTTTCAAACATACCTTAACATATAATAACATAAAATCACATTAATTATTTTATGGACATCACATTTTTAAATTAACACTTAACATTTAAATACATCAATACTTTATCCCAGCTGTTCGTCTATTACTCGCTATTATCGTTGTGTATGCGCAATTTATATTATCTACATCTTCTTTGTAATTCATTGCACAGTGTATTTGTTGCTGTATTCGAAGCCCTTCTAATGTCATCCTTTTCTTTGTTTT
>NW_016157287.1:69802-71160 GCF_001687245.7 Rhagoletis zephyria
AATAATAATAATAATCATAATCTTCATAATTTTATCCAACGCTATTCAAATTGCTCCCGCTGATTTTTGGAAAAAATTTTCTAAAAACCCGAAGCAACTCATCTAATTTACCAAAAAAATTTCTGGAAAATATGGGCATTGTTAGGTAGATGTGTGTATAGATTATTTATATTTCAAAGTCCGAAAAACTTAACGCTAAAGCAGGCACATTCTCTTTACTCGCAATATAGTACGTAGTAGGCTATGGCGACCCCAATTTAAATTTTTTATGATTAAAAGTTTACTATTTTATAATGCTAGGGAATGGTGGCAACAATTTTAAGTTTTCATTACGGATTTTTTAGACAGCTTTCATGGGATATATTTATGTTTTCGTTAGGTATAGTTTTTATTATTTTTTCATTTGTATCAGTAGTTTTTTATTATTTTTTTTCATTGCAAAATTTGTATACCAACTCTTCGCTGATAATACGTTCATTTCGTTTAATAAGATTTTGTAAATTCTTTCGTCATTTATACTGTTCGACTTTTGGGTAAGTGGAAACATAAAAAAAAATCTCTGGTAAAGCTTTCCCTAACACTTTTCGTCTGGAACCAATTATGTAATATTTCATTTAGTTCCAATATTTGCAGTCTTTACTTTTAGATAGGGCATAATCCTATTGAAAATATTTATAAATCAAGATTCCTTTAATGCCTTTAGTTTGGTACCCATATTGCATCATTTCATTTCTTTTACAAATTCATTTGAGTTAAATTTTCAAACAGGTGGCAACCACCCTCAAACATATTTTTGACTGTAGGTCTTTTAAAAACTCTTCAGTTGAATACCCACATTGCAATATTTCACTTGTTTAATCAATTTAACTGAGTTAAAATTTTCAAATAGGTGGCAACCCTCCTAATAAGTATTTTCAAAAGTCTTCCTTCTTAACCCTTTTTAATTTGATGCCTTAAAAGTATTTCCAAAAGTCTTCTTTCTTAAACCTTTTTAATTTGATTCTTTAATGCCTTTAGTTTCGTACCCGTATTGTAANTTCAAAAGTCTTCCTTCTTAACCCTTTTTAATTTGATGCCTTAAAAGTATTTCCAAAAGTCTTCTTTCTTAAACCTTTTTAATTTGATTCTTTAATGCCTTTAGTTTCGTACCCATATTGTAACATTTCATTTCTTTTACCAATTTAATTGAGTTAAATTTTCAAACAGGTGGCAACCCTCCTCAAACATATTTTGGACTGTAAGCCTTCTTAAAAATTTTAAGTTTTATACTCAAATTACCGTATTTCATTTATTTTATCAAAATAACTTCGCTTAAATTTTCAAAGAGGTGGCAATTTTATTCAAAAATATTTCCAGCA
>NW_016157287.1:71260-87931 GCF_001687245.7 Rhagoletis zephyria
CCGGACCCTCTTGGCCGCAACCAATTGTATCAAGCGTCTTTGCACACTCCGCTACAGCCGTACATGTGAATGTGTTAATGTTGAGTTTGAATCAACATCACAGCGCGCGATTAGAGAAGCTCGCTGTTAGTTGTTAGATCCCAGCATGTTCGGGTTCGAATGCCGTCAGAGGCAACATGTATTTTTTATACCCGAGCGCACTTGTGCACAAGGGTATTATAACTTTGTTCACATAACGGTTGTTTGTAACAGGCAAAACGAATCGAGATAGATATAGACAAAAATGTATACATAAATGACCAGAATGAAAAGAGAAATCGATTAAACGGTGACTGTCTGTCCGTCCGTCCGTCCGTCTAGTGCACACGATAATATAAATTACGACATTGAAGTAAAGCCAGAAGAAGTGTTGGAAAGATTTCTCAATATGGGCAACCACCGCATCGATTTCTGTATTTAAAACCAGGGTTCGTATTTGCACACACATGCTCTGCTCACACACACGCCAGAAACACATTCAACTTGTACTCACTGCTCATACACATGTGTGTGCATAAGTGGAAAACAAACTCTGCTCACAGAAAAGTGTGTGCTGTTTGTTATTAAGCACATGCACATGTGTGTGAGCCGATTTTTGTACAAATTTCAGCCCATGCACATGCACATAATATATTTNACACTGGTTTACACCAAAAATGTTCTATGGATGCCACTATCCAATTTCTATGTAGAATTTCTCNGTATTATAACTTTGTTCACATAACGGTTGTTTGTAACAGGCAAAACGAATCGAGATAGATATAGACAAAAATGTATACATAAATGACCAGAATGAAAAGAGAAATCGATTAAACGGTGACTGTCTGTCCGTCCGTCCGTCCGTCTAGTGCACACGATAATATAAATTACGACATTGAAGTAAAGCCAGAAGAAGTGTTGGAAAGATTTCTCAATATGGGCAACCACCGCATCGATTTCTGTATTTAAAACCAGGGTTCGTATTTGCACACACATGCTCTGCTCACACACACGCCAGAAACACATTCAACTTGTACTCACTGCTCATACACATGTGTGTGCATAAGTGGAAAACAAACTCTGCTCACAGAAAAGTGTGTGCTGTTTGTTATTAAGCACATGCACATGTGTGTGAGCCGATTTTTGTACAAATTTCAGCCCATGCACATGCACATAATATATTTTTAAAAGAATTTGTTTATTAAACGTTATTTTTTGAAAGACAATTCAATAACAAGTGAGGTGTTGTTTGTTTTTTATATGACAGAAAACATATTAAAAAATTATTTTAAGATTTGAGATAGAAATCGAAGTGTATAAGTTTCTCTACGCAAAGCACACACATGTGCGTGTGCTTTATATTAATAAAAATAAAGTACACACATGTGCCCGTGCTTTTTACCAAACAGCACACACATGTGATGTGAGCAAGTTTTTAATTTTTTATATGCACAGCACACGTGTGTGAGCGTAAAATGTTAGGATGTGCTGCGCATGTGTGTGCAAATACGAACCCTGTTTAAAACACTGGTTTACACCAAAAATGTTCTATGGATGCCACTATCCAATTTCTATGTAGAATTTCTCGGTGATTCCGAAATTTGGGTTACATTTTTTTTCTATGGCTACGTTTTCGAGATATTTGCAATTTACCGTTATTCAGCTTAAAGCAGAAATTGGTTCCTTTTAATCACGTATATCTTACGAACCAATTTAAAAATCTTAATATAAAATACGGCAAATGAAAGCCAATAAAATTCTCCGCATATGCATCACTTTTCGATTGGGCTTATAGTTTCTGACAAATTAATTAATCATTCCAGCTTTTTTTTTATTTTTTAATGAAAAAGTAAAAAAAATCAAACTTTAGCAAAGAAAAATTTAAAAAATAACAAGTTCTGTGCCAAATTTTTGCATTTGTACTAAAGCCTGTTCTGTTACAAAAAAAAAATCAAGTAACTCAAGCAGAAAATCGATGGATAAATACAAAACAATGAGTGGTCAAGTAAAAATGTGCAAGATTATTTGTATGATTATTGACCACGAAAGAATGTTACTCATACGCCGCGTACACCTAAGTAACACCCCTACAAGACGCGAATGACTAAAACTCCAACACATTCACAAGTAAAATTAACCCATATGCAAAAAATGTATATGCCAGTCGAGTCGGGTAGAACAGTGACAATCATTTTACCTGTCATATGATTGACAATGCTGATAGAATACGATTTTTTTTTCGGTGACTATCATTTGACCGGTCATATGATTGTCACTGATGATGGAAAGGTTCACAAGAAAAGAAAATATGTACATCATTATAAATCACAATAAAAAAATCTAGAAGCGAAAGGACGCGGTCGAAAGTTTTACCGAGAAAGTGCTAAGAAATAAACGATAAGTATTTAGAAAAAAAAATTAAAGTGTTTTAAAATTAAACAAAAAATTGTAATAATGTTATGAGCAGAGAAAAGCTCATGTTGTTTAATATGACGTCGAAATCCATCAATTGTGATCAGTTATATTTGACCAACTTTTATAGCAAGTATGATTTGTCAAACTGACCTAAGATCCCATCAAGCATGATTATTCATTTGTGACCAATGTGTATACATATCATTGATGATTCACATGTATACGATTTTTTCCATCAAATTTTGCACATTGCCCTTAATATTTTGATAGAAACTTTCATACAAAGTAATGACGAGTATTTCTGTCAGGATTGTCCGTCATTTTACCGGTCAAATGATTGTCACTGTTCTTGCAGGGACTCTTTTCTGCTCATATTTCATACAAAAAATCTTTGCGCATTTTCATTTGACCACTCATTATTTCGTATTTATCCATCGATTTTCTAGCACAGAACTGTTTTTTTTTTTTTAATTTTTCTCCTGTTAAAGTTTGATTTTTTTCATTTTTTCATTAAAAAATAAAAAAAAGCTGGAATGATTAATTAATTTGTCTGAAACAATAAGCCCTATCGGAAAGTAATTTATATACGGTTTATGGAGCATTTTATTGGCTTTGCCGTATTCTATATTAAGATTTTTAAATTGGTTCGTAAAATATACGTGAGTAAAAGGAACCAATTGCTGCTTTAAGCTGAATAACGGTAAATTGCAAATATCTCGAAAACATATCCATAGAAAAAAATTAGCCCGAATTTCGGAATCATCGAGCAATTCTACATAGAAATCGGATAGTGGCGTCTGGAGAACAAAAACCAAATTAACATTTGTGATCCAGTGAAATTAATCACAGCTGAGATAGGGAGTTTCTAAACCATTTTTTTTACATAGGACGTTGTTCAACCAAATGACGTTCTTGAGCCATTTTTTGAGATAGGGCGTTTTCGAGCGTATCTATTTACTAGCCGAGCCGTCGCTATTTACTAGCGTGTTCGATTATTTTTCGCAATTTTTCGAAACCCAGTTTCCTCATTTTTAAAGTAAAAAAAAAATCAGATAAACCGGTTTTATTTTACATATTCCCTCCCCAGTAACACTTACTGTTAATCAGGAATCATGGTCAAAATCACAATATTACAGCTGAAAATAGGTATAGCTTTAATTTAAAAATCAATAACCCATAATAAGTTCGAAGTAGGGATGTGCCGGGTATCCGGTAGATATCCGGAACCCGGCCTATCCGGTATTTTTTCTGTTATCCGACTCTCCGGCCGGATACTGGCAAAAATCCGGCAGGATTTTCAGATTTCGATTATACATAGAATATATTTCAAACTTATTTATTTTTTTTTCGATTATACATAGAATATATTTCAAACTTATTTATTTTTTTTTTTTAATTTCTATAATCAAATTTAATAGTATCTAATTAGTAATTAAGAGTTAAAAAATTATATATTTTTCATTATGAAAAGAAGCATTTCCGCATTACCGGTCAAGAATCCATTTTTATTTTCAACATAAATGCCACCCTATGCACTAAACACCGTTTTTGAGTTCACTGGGGAAAGTGGTTCGCAGAGATACTTCATTTGGAAATTATAATAGATAATAATAGATTGGTGCTTACACATTTGATAGTGTTTGACCAGGCTTCTGCTCTACAGTGCCAGACGTACTGGGGCCTATTTCATAAAAGTGACTGCTGCGACAATTGTCGATTTTTCTGTAAAACTTCACTGCCAGAATTGTCGGCGACATTTTTTCTGTTTCATATACGCTTGTAGGCAACTGTGAAATTTTTTTGGAAAACGCCAGTGATATTAAGAAATATTGTACAATAGCGACGAAACCAAATAGCTCCGTCGGAAAGCTTTCACAGAAGAGTTTTGTAAATTTATTTATATAGTGATTGCGCGCATTTCATTACTTTTCAATAATTTGAATATTTCTTAAAACTAAAATAATGCAAATGCAATTATTACATATGATACATACAATTTACAATTTTGTCAACGACAATTCTAAACCCCGACAATGACATTTTGTCACTTTTTCAATGGAATTTCACATGGAATTTATGAGGTGGTGACAATTATTTTTGTGAAACAAAACACCCAACAAACTGTCGAATTATCATTGACAACATGGAAAATGCCTGTCGTTACAAAATTATCACTGTCGCTTTATGAAATAGGACCCTGATTTTATCAGTACAGTACTGATTTTTCAACTCTTGTACTGATTTTATATATACATTCAATCAGTACGATAATGTCCTGATTTTTCAAAATTTGTACTCATTTGTACTGAATTTTTAATTAAAACAAAATACTTTAGGATTTTCTTAAGGTTTTTTTTATAAATCGTTAGAACTTTCTTAAACGTAGCAATTGTGATAATATGATGGAGTATAAATTAATTAAAAAGAGGACTAACGTTTTTTGCGACTGTTGTTAGTTATCTCGAAAATAATTTTAAGTTTAATTTATTCCATATCTTCCGTAACCATAGGCTAATTTCCTCCATATTGAATCCCTTATACTCCCCCTTTTGTCCGACATAAGGATTCATACTTAAAAATAATAGACTCTGAACTGGGGACTAGGACGCCCATTCATTTGACCTACCCTATACAGTTTTTCTTTTTTTTACAAAGCCTAACAAGCCTGAGAAACACTAGCGTGCCAAGTGAACTTTTCTCTCAAAGTGTACACTGCTAGCAAATGTAAATAAGGATTAAAATTTAAAACTAAATAATGCAATTAAAGTAAAATCTGTGGAAAATTAACAATAAAATACTTTTTCGCAAAATCTATAAAGGACACCTTTTTTCAGTAACAGTTATTCGTCGTCACGCTGTAAAACCAAAAAATTTTAATAATGGCTTTTGACTAAAACTTACATTTCTGTTTTCTCAATTTACTGACATTATAAAATAGTTTTGCATGCAAGACATAGAGTTAGATACTCTTTTTAGCGAATTCTTAGTCTTTCAAATGTCTTTTTGTCTTTGACGTTTCTCCCATATTTACCAAAAATAATTTATAAATCCGGGTTGCAGACGGAGAAGTTATCTTTTTAATACAGGATTATATCGTAACTTGGTTTTCGGAGGAGAAATTTTGTATTCTTAATTACGTATTGGATAGTTCATCTCGCAAAAAGCAGATAATCTAGCTAAACAAACAAAAACCTAATATAACAATATTGTGAAATTTATCAAGGGCAGAAGTCTACCGGATATCCGAATCCGGCTCTTTTTTTTAGGATATCCGAAATCCGGTTATCCGGCAAAATCTCTATCCGGCAAATCCCTAGTTCGAAGTATTTTGGATTACACATAACAGAAAAAATTAGTGAAAAATTCACACTTAATAGGGCTCAGCGATCTTAACAAGATTTGTTCGTTAAAACAACAGTCCGGTATGTAACTTGAGAATAGAAATCGCTGCATCTTTTAGGCGCATCAATATTACATAATTACATCCCGAGCTAATAAAAGGGAGGTAAAAAAGGTAAGTGCACCTGGGCCACACTGGAGAAGTGAAACTTACGTTACATATCGTCGCTGGTATAAAGTGCCACATATGTACACTATTATTCGATAATCGTACCATTGGATAGACAATCCTTTAATCTATTAGAAAAATCTTTAGTTTTCTTAAATATCTTTTTTGGATCATGAACTTATTTGCGAAAAACGAAATTTTATAATAACAGTACCTACACAATTGTTTACAAATAGTGTATGGTGCACTTGGACTATTATTATGAAAATCTTAAAGAAATACGTGTAATATTAAAATAACGTTAGGGTAGTTTACTTCATTATATTGCTGCTAACTTCCATAGGCACCTTCAAAATGTGAATAATAAAATAGTGTAATATCGACATACATCAATTAGTTTTTGCAACCAATATGAAATAGTGTATAATGATTTCATATAAAAATGTTCAAAGATAAAATAGTGTATAAGCAGATGCTTTCAGAAAAATGGGCTCAAATGGTATTTCTAAGCAAACATGGTACAGCATTTTTTTGTGAATTAGCAGTTAAGGAATCAATAAAAAGTGTGGTGTGTTTAAAATATGAATAGTTTTTTCTTAAAACTATACATTTCATATTACACTATTTCATTATTACAACGACGGTATATAGTTTGTCTCATAACCAATATGTACATATCTACATATGTATACACATACATCTGCTTTTGCTTAAGGTTATATCTTTTGTCTTTTTTCTACCTAGATCCCTACCCCTACACTGTTCGTCCTAATTACATTTATGTTAATCTGTTTTCCTTTATCTTTATTTTTATCTTTACAATCTATCAATAAAAAAATCGATAGTAACATCCATCAAAATATCGATAACAAAATCCACAAAAATATCGATAACACAATCGATAAAAAATATCGATAATATAATCGATAAAAATATCTATAAAAAAAAGATAAAAATATCGATAAAAAACGATAAAAACATCGGAAACAAAATCGATACAAAATATCAATACAATACAATAAAAATATCGATTATTATATCGATAAGTTCCGAGAATCCCGTAAATCTCTACAATCCCAAAATAGTTCCCAGATTGAGTCTCTGTGTCTCTATCTATTTCCTTTTTCTATAATTACCTTTATTTTAATCTTTCTTCCTCCAACTTTATCTTTACTTTTATCGGTATCCTCATCCTCATCATTTTCTTTATATTTGTCTTTGTTTTTACTTTTATGTTTATCAACTTAGCCCTTATATGGATAAGTAAAGTGTTTAAATTTACGTTGATCTTCATTTTTGCCTTTATCTTTACACATCTTTGTTTTTGTTTTTACCTTTGCCGTTATCCTTTTCTTTATCTATATACGTACTTATCTTTACTTTCATTTTTATATTTGTATTTTTCTTAGTATTATTCTTGCATGTGCATACACTCAAGAAACACTTGTGCAACTTCCGTGTGCAATTTCCGTTGAATTTGCCAATTTCACTTCAAAAATTTTAGTTCCATTTTCAATAAAATAAATAATTAGAACTTTTATATTCTAAACTAGTTGAAAACCCGGTTTATTCGATTGGAANCAACTTAACTGGGTTAAAATTTTAAATTAGGTGGCAACCCTCCTCAAAAATGTTTCCATCAGTAATCTTTCTTAAACCTCTTTAATTTGATACCCATATTGTAATAACTTATTCATTTTGTCAATATAATTGGGTTTGAAAATTTTCAAATAGGTGGCAACCCTCAAATTTTTTTCGGTATCATTGGTTCTGGTATTATACTGAACAGTACAAAAAAAAATTATTCAAATCGGTTCAGCCGTTCTCGAGTTTTGACGACCGTGACATACGAACACAACATTTTTATTAATATAGATTATATTTAGTTATTTAGTTTTCTTCTCTAACGTTACAACATTGTTTTGTGTTCTTGTTGCTTTCATTTTTCATAACTTTTCAAGAATTTTTTTTATTGTGGATCCGAAAGACGTCTCTAAATTCAGATTCTTTGTCCGGAGGCAAAAATACTCCTGGCTACGATTCTCCAAAGTGGACACGTTCGATCCTCGTGTTTTCCACGTGGAAGTTAAAGTCTGCCTGCTTAGAAAAATATCGCTTAATGTTCAGACATTTGATCTTCACGCCATCAGCTCTAAAATCCAAAGAACGAAATTAAAACCCACGCTTGAGTTGAGCCCTTTGACGGTCTGTCAAAAATTTGGAGATAAGCCTAACTTGAACTCTTATACCTCTGCATAACAGGCTGGCTCATATTAAAAAGAACTACTTCTCTGGCTGCTAGTTTTCAACCATAACAAAGTAGCGTTCAGAATCACTTCCCTACAAGACGCGAATGACTAAAACTCCAACACATTCACAAGTAAAATTAATACATATGCAAAAATGTATATGCCAGTCGAGTCGGGTAGAACAGTGACAATCATTTTACCTGCCATATGATTGACAATGCTGATAGAATAGGATTTTTTTTCGGTGACTATCATTTGACCGGTCATATGATTGTCACTGATGATGGAAAGGTTCACAAGAAAAGAAAATATGTATATCATTATAAATCACAATAAAAAAATCTAGAAGCGAAAGGACGCGGTCGAAAGTATTACCGAGAAAGTGCTAAGAAATAAACGATAAGTATTTAGAAAAAAAAATTAAAGTGTTTTATAATTAAACAAAAAATTTGAATAATGTTATGAGCAGAGAAAAGCTCATGTTGTTTAATATGACGTCGAAACCCATGAATTGTGATCAGTCATATTTGACCAACTTTTATAACAAGTATGATTTGTCAATACTGACCTAAGATCCCATCAAGCATGATTATTCATTTGTGACCAATGTTTATATCATTTATGATTCACATGTATACGATTTTTTCCATCAAATTTTGCACATTGCCCTTAATATTTTGATAGAAACTTTCATACAAAGTAATGACGAGTATTTCTGTCAGGATTGTCCGTCATTTTACCGGTCAAATGATTGTCACTGTTCTTGCAGGGANTTCTGTCAGGATTGTCCGTCATTTTACCGGCCAAATGATTGTCACTGTTCTTGCAGGGTTTTAATTTGGCAATTATCAAGATCACACTTCATAGTAAAAAATTAATAACAATTATGGTAATAAAAAGCAAACAAAATAAATTATAACAGATTAGGAGCTGATGTATTTAGTTTTAGAATATATGTAGCGAACTTAATAATCGCAAAGCAAACAGCTGTGACATGAATTACTAAAAGAAGTAAACAAAAAGAGGAAAAGAAATTTGCAAAAATAAAAACAATTTCAGTTAACTATGCCATGATGTATGCTAGTGAAATTTAATTAAATTTAATATAAAACACAAAACTTTCACTTAGCTTCGATTATTTTCACACTAAGATGCTTGCAGGCACTTTTTGTAACAACTTTAACTCAGAATTCGCACAATAAACTTTGCAAATAGAAAGACAAATCAGAGCACAATATAAGTTTAACCTCACAGCCTGACGTTTTCGAATCGATTATCCGCATTACTACCGTCTGTAAGGGTAAAATTATTATGCGCATATGTGTGCCAGATTATATGCATAAGCTTTGTCGTCAGTCACAGCTTTTAGACAAAGTCCCAACATATAAATCGTACATAGATATGAATAGGTATACATACATACATTAAAGGGAGTCGAAATCCTGTTTGTTTTCAAATTCGTTTTTAATAGAGCAATGGTATTTTTAATATGATTTAAATTCCAGATAAAGGAAAAAATGTAAATTAGTTACCAAAACATAAATACTTCAAACCATTGGCCTAATGCCTTTCGGGAAATGAATACCACTATTTTTTTTGTTTGCGTGCAGAATTTGTCCATTTAAAATGTCGAGCAGTTTTATCAAATAATGTCAAATTCAAGAACACATAGATACCTATGTGGCAAATATTACGAAAAGTCTGTTTGACTTCCAAAACGTCAATTGCATTGCATACGTTCAAAGTTTAATGTTCCATAACGCCGAACTGCAATTGGTTGACAATTACCACGTTTATATGATGCTTCAATTCGTTCTAAGTCAAACCATGTTATATCGACACACACATGTAAACACATTCTCTAATCGAATTGAAACTTTTAACCGTGCCACGATAAATCACATTTTGAATGCGAGTTAAGAGTTGTTGAATCGTGTTAAGAGTGCATATAAACACGGAATTTTACCACACGGTTGTTTCATGCAATGTATAAAGTAAACCATTTAAATAGTTCTTGAATAACATTTATGCTAAGCTTTGTTATAAAATTAAGAGCTAAGATAATTTTTACAAGGCTGTTTTACTCCTTGATTGTTATTTTTCACTGTTCATTATTTTCAAGAATTTACACATGTATTAACAGGGTTGCATCGGGATAAACTCTGTTTGAAAGTGTGTGCGATCGACTCATTTCTTGTGTTGCATATATACACTTACATTTCAAGCGAGCTACGCTGACACGTGTCAATTCAAAACCGGATTTAATGCTGTACATGTAAACAAGGTAAATGTATACTTTTTCAAAACGCATCCGAAAATTTATCGAAACGCATCGCTAGAGTAATCAGCGCAACAGAAACAAAGTTGATGCTATGTTTGTTTTTGGTTACCATTGGTGTTTTAAAAATGGAATATACCAAAATAGTGATCATTGTTTTATTAAATATTCAAAATATGCAATATTAATGGTTGCGTTGCAATGTTTCGCAACTCTGCATATACATACAAACAGGGTAAATCAGGGTTTGAAATTGCTTGACTATTTTCAATGCATTCGCAGTTGCTTAACTACGACTAACACAAATAAATCAGCAAAAGCGAAAAGGAAAAATGATCTCATTTGTTTCAGCTTATAGAGCTGTTTGTGTTTGCTTAGACAGTCAGCCGAAGCCACGATTGAGAGAAATAGAGGTTGCGCCGATCACGGTACCGCTATTCCTCTCTCAGTGAATTTGACAGAATCGTTGTTTGTATGACGTCAAACTTGTGCAACTTGTTCACGTTTTCCTTGCAACATTTTTTCTTCTTCTTCCATTCTTGCTCACGTTTATTGAATCATGAAGTTTGGTTTATTCTCATTTTTTGCTTTTGCTTTATTCCTTTCTGCGTAATTCTCGCAGTCGAAAGCAACTGTTTAAGCAAAATTTTAAAATTTAGCTGCGCATTACATCAGATATCGCTATGTACGTAAAAACATACATGCATATTTATGCATATGTGTATGAAAGTACTCGCGAGAATAACGAAGCGGGAGATAAGCTAAAGCAAGACTACCCATAACTTACTGCTTGCAGCAGCAGCAAATTCTTCTAAACTGGTTGCTTCGGCTGACTGTGGAAGCAAAAACAAACAGCAAATGATATCATTTTTCTTTTTCGCTTTTGCTGTCTGCTTTTGCATATTTATTAGTGTTAGTCGTAGCTAAGCAATTGCAAATGCATTGAAAATGATCAAGAGCTGCTTGCTTTAAAAAGCTAAAAAGTGTTGCTTATGCTATTTTGCAGTCAGCAATTCAAACCTTGGTTGAAATACAGCAGTAGAACAGTATCCAAACATTGTATTGGTACGTTTTCGAAGTTAGCCTCTATCTTTCGAAAGAAAATTAATTAAAATGAAGGCATTGTAATTACAAGTAATGATCCAGGCATGTTTCTGTAAGAATTACAGAGTACTTCTCTACTAAGCCTGAGGCTGCTCTTTTAAAGTTGTTGTGATAATTCTATAGTAATATTCACCAAAATGGAGCAAGTGGTCTAGCACTATGGCGAAAGGGTAGATAAGCTCAAGCAATGACCGTTGTCAACACTTGCCACTTGCTCACTTTGGTGAATACTACTTATATAAAATATACATATGTATGCTAATATCAACTTACTGTGGATGTTCCGTTTTTACCGTACATTAGCCCAAATTCTTCATATGGTAGCTTTTGTTCTTTTGGAACAACGTCTTTAGCCAATTTAAGAAGAGGGTCTTCATAGCCCCATAGTAATTGTCCAACAGAGACTTGCACAAAAGGTTTAATTTTTAAAATATCCATTATACTGGCCATTGCTAGTCGCAAAAATCTAAAATATAAATTAAGGAAAGTTATACTTTTTTATTATAATACCGTGCGACAAAACCCAAAAAATTTCGAAACACACGAAACAATCAATATACTAACAAAACCATGGACCAAATATTGTAAAATTTTTTAATTCCACAGAATTTTCTCTTATGTTTGAAACCCATATATGTAATACTCCTATATTGGCAGTAAGAGCTAGTACCGTCCAAAAACACTACAATACAGATATATCAATAAACACGTACGAAAGAAAAGGAACACATACCTTTATAAATAAACATGTACACAACACATACACAAAAACGGCACTCAAGTACATAATACATTGACAAAAACAGTACTAGACTGTCTCGCTTTGATTTCGGAATGCTTACACATTGAGAAGTTAGTTTACTGCCAATGTAGAAGTATTAGAAAGTCCTGATTTCGAAATGAGTGGTAATATCCAACTAGGTAGTTGACTCGATTCTAAACATTTCTATTAATAGGTTTAAGGAATTTTTCCTGAGAGAAACTATTACAGCAATTATCAAAGGACACCGGAAGTTGGCGTTTGATGAGTAGGATTTTTACGTAAGTATTTGAAGACGCATTTCACAGGATCAGCAATGGTAGTTTAATGATCGATCAAAACTCGATTTGTCGTCATCTTTAATATTAAGCTGAATAGCACGCAAGGTAAATTAGGTTCTCATAATTTTCTTAGTCGTTACAGAGTTAAGGACATTTCTGTAATACTATGCATTTTTAGTGTTTTTCTTAAGGGACAAGTACCTTGCGGCGCCGTGCGGTGGAGGGTGATTCGTGCAAAAATACTTCGTGCACTTTAAACTAATAGAAAAACCAATTTTAGTTGCGTTCACTTGCGTCCATGTCATTAATCTTCCATAGACTGAACGCTTAACATTGGCAGATCCCTATAAAAGTTGCAGGAAAAAGTTGCTGAAATTCGCTGTTTGAAACACTTTCACTAAGGAAAGAAAAGGTACGAAAACTGGTGAAAATTGGCGAACTGCCACGCCTACTACACAAGGGGGCGGATATGGTAACTGTAATCGGATTTCAATGAAACTTGGTTTGTAACTTGGATTAATCTAGGAAGACGTAAATCTGAGATATGGTAAACCTAGGTCGACTGCCTCGCCCACCAGCCATACGAATTCTGAATTCTAATGTGGCAAGGACTAGTAACGATCCACCAAAATACCAAAAATTTCGTGCAAGATCAACTTTTGCATGAAAATGCAGAATGATTAAAAATAGTGCGTGTTGGCGACCAGCCACGCCCCTCTCACTAGTATTTCGATATATAAAGGGAGTGTGGCATCTCCCATACAAATCGAATTTTTCATACCTTATATCTCTGGAAGTATAAGTGGAAGAGTCCTGGAACTTGGTATGGAGATATTTGAAATCAATCCCGTACTCATAGAAAAAATGGGGGTTATTGGAAAATGGGGCGTGGCGACTTCCAAACAAAGGTCAACAAAAATAGAAAGAAAAACAAAATGGTTGTGGCAAATATTAAAGCGGTTTTTAATAGACCTTTTTGTGCTGATTACGAATCCGTAAGAAAACGCGATTTTTTGACACTTTGACCAGGTTTTACTCAAAATCTGGAGCTGAGGGGAACTTTATGCCTACGGATTCATAATCAGCACAAAAAAAGTCTATCAAAACGTTTGGCGCTTCAAAATCAGTTTTGCCCGGTGTAATTCTTCGGAATGTGTGTTTGTGAGTGGAGTCGCCCTAAACGACCGAAACGATTGTGATGAAATTTTTTTTATGTATAACTTAAAACGCAAGGAGTCGAGTTGTTACTAAAAATCTTATTAATTATCCGATTTGGATCATATTCGATATATATAGTGTATTGGTAACGCTAGGGGCTAAAACGAGCTGCAAGGTGAAACAAGTCTATGTATATTGAATTTGTGTTGACCAATACTTCTCTTTTTGAATTTGCCACCAACTGTATTGTAAATATTCAGGGACGATTCAACATCGAACCGGATCATTGTTGCCGCAAAAACTTCTTCACGGCATAACGCTTTCGTTAGGTTATTTAAGACGGCAACGGAGGATATGCCTTCTGACGGCCACAAAACCAAACGTAAACGTGAATTATAGGTGAAAACGTTGGACCAAATGTTCCAATAAAAAATTAATTTTGGGTGGGACGAAGTTCGCCGGGTGTGCTAGTTTATTTAATAAGTCTATAGTAAATTTTATCCTTACAGACTATTACATTAATTACAGGGACGCCAATAAAGGCACCATTGGATGTACCATTAGATATCCTATAATACGCTTCGTTAGGATATTAGTGGAATTCGCGCTTCTGTGTATTCGCTGTATCCTGCGTAACTGCAACTGGACGAGCGTGTGGTGGTTGTTGCATATATATTTGATGTACCGCTAGCAACAACAAATCACACGCTCATGTAGTTACAATTACACAACATACAACGAATACACAGAAGAGCGAATTCCGCTATTTTATTATTGAATATATCTTGCCGTTAGAGCAACAGATCTAACCGAATTAACAACAGTTCGGACTGTTCTACACCGAAACGCGGGCGCGAACACGGATACATTATATTAGCCTCATAAACTAAACAGCTACGGCTACATATTACCATTATTTATTTAAAACGCTGAGTAAAGTTTTCATAATTATAAAAGGCGAGTAGGAGCTATCAAAATATTCGTAATGCTTATTAAAGTCGTGTCATAGCAATGAAAAGCATTATGCATTTCAAAGCTTGTCCTACAAATTGCTTAGCGAAATAGGCTTATAATGTCTTGACGGCCTTATAGGAATACAAAAGTTGATCTCGTTCGGTAAAAACGGGACTACTCACTAGCCCATTCAGAAGTTTTATACGAACTAGCAGACCCGGCGAACTTCGTCCCGTCCTAAATTAATTTTTTTATTAAAACATTTGGTCCAACGATTTCACCAACAATTTACGTTCACGTTTGGCTTTGTGGTTGTCGGAAAGCATATCCTTTATTGCCATCTAAAATAACCTAATGAAAGCATTATCTGAAGAATCTCTTGCAGCAACAATGATCCAGTTCGATGGTGAATTGTCCTTGAATCTGTAGAGTACAGTTGTTGGCAATTACAAAATTGGGGAGTATCATTGGTTCTCAGAAACCAAATATCCATACACTTATTTCAGACGAAATAACCTAAATATCTTACAGTTGTATTTGTAGATATTTATCAAGACTTGTCTTTATTCGGTTTAGTCGTCGTTTAGCAAGGGTCGCAATGGTTTGTGGTTGATATAGCGGTGGTAATTTGACTGGTGTCTCCGAGTGACTTCGCTTGATAATTTTTAACAATAACTCGACTCCAGTGCCACCTTGCAGCACGTACCGAAGAATTATATGTATTTACAGATATGTAAAGGTTTCAGTATGTTTGGAAGGCGCCACGCCCCCTTCTCCATGATATGGGATATGGGGCTCTACCACAAATACTTCCAGAGATATACGGTAGGAAAATTTCCATTTGAATGGAAGTTGCCACACTCCCCTGATATGTACATCGACATTATTATAAGCCTCTGACCATCCTTAGAAAATCTGCAGTATGTGTTCAAAATTTCAACAATCGGTATTAAGCTACCTACTTGCCAAATTTCAAGCAAATCGGGCAATAACGAAGATTGTTTCGAATGGAGCGGTCCCTGGTCCACC
Source organism: Rhagoletis zephyria (assembly GCF_001687245.7). NCBI lineage: Eukaryota > Metazoa > Arthropoda > Insecta > Diptera > Tephritidae > Rhagoletis > Rhagoletis zephyria. The sequence continues at coordinate 87,015 of NW_016157287.1, forward strand.
TATTTATCAGAAAGAAATTCTTTATGTTAATCCAGGCAAATTGGTATCTATTCCTCTTCTTCTTCTTTTTTGGCCCTGTAACCGCCTAAGCGATTTTGGCCGAGTTCAGCAAAGCACGCCAGTCGTGTCTCCTCTGTGCCAACTGACACCAACGGGAAACGCCAAGTGAAGCGAAGTCCTTCTCCACCTGATCTTTCCATCGCAGTGGGGGCCTCCCTCTTTCTCTGCTACCACCAGCGGGTTCCGAGTTGAATACTTTCAGAGCTGGAGCGTCGGTGTCCATTCGAACGACATGACCAAGCCGGAGGCCGAAGCCGCTGTATTTTAATTCGCTACACTATGTCCATATCGTTGTTAAGCTCATACAGCTCATCGTTCCATCGTCTGCGGTACTCGCAAAATCTTTCTCTCAAACACTCCAAGAGCTGCCTAATCGGATGTTGTCATTGTCCATGCTTCTGGGCCATATACCAGCACGGGCANGCCGAAGCCGCTGTATTTTAATTCGCTACACTATGTCCATATCGTTGTTAAGCTCATACAGCTCATCGTTCCATCGTCTGCGGTACTCGCAAAATCTTTCTCTCAAACACTCCAAGAGCTGCCTAATCGGATGTTGTCATTGTCCATGCTTCTGGGCCATATACCAGCACGGGCATGATGAGTGACTTATAGTGCGTGGTTTTCGTACGTCGAGAGAGGCCTTTACTCGTGAATTGCCTACTCACTCCAAAGTAGCACTTGTTGGCAAGAGTGATTCTGCGTTGGATTTCAATGCTGACATTATTATCGGTGTTAATGCTGGTTCCCAAGTAAACGAAATTCTCTACTTTCTCGAAATTGTAACTGTCAACAGTGACGTGGGTGCCAAGGCGCGAATGTGCTGACTGTTTGTTTGATGACAGGAGATACTTCGT
>NW_016157287.1:88009-88077 GCF_001687245.7 Rhagoletis zephyria
GAATATGCTGACTGTTTATTTGATGATAGGAGATACTTCGTCTTGTCCTCGTTTACCACCAGACCCAT
>NW_016157287.1:88233-88395 GCF_001687245.7 Rhagoletis zephyria
CTTTACTTCCCTATCCAACTTGGAAAAGGCAGAACAGACTTCGCGGTTTTTGTTACCGATGATGTCGATGTCATCGGCATAAGCCAGTAAACGCTCTTGTAGGTCATTGTTCCTGAGCGGTTCAGTTCTGCAGCTCTTATTATCTTCTCCAACATCAGATTA
>NW_016157287.1:88457-88669 GCF_001687245.7 Rhagoletis zephyria
CTTCTCCAACATCAGATTAAAGAAGTCACATGAAAGGGAGTCACCCTGTCTGAAACCCCGTTTTGTGGCGAACGGCTCGGAGAGGTCTCTCCCAATTCTGACGGAGCCGATGATATTGCTCAACGTCATTTTACACAGCGGTATGAGTTTTTAAGGTATGCCAAATACAGACATAGCGGCGTATAGGCAACTCCTTTTAGTGCTGTCAAAAG
>NW_016157287.1:93840-104617 GCF_001687245.7 Rhagoletis zephyria
TCCTGATCATTTATGTATACATTTGTCTATATCTATCTCGATTCGTTTTGGCTGTTACAAACAACCGTTACGTGAACAAAATTAATATACCCTTGTGCACAAGTGCGCTCGGGTACAAAAATTTCCACCGGTAAATTGCCACGTAAAACACCGCCGTTAATATTGTACGCAAAAATTACTAAAAATTTATGTTAGTGGATAAACTATAAAATATATATATTAACTAAGGTGGTGAACATTTAAAAAAATTAAATACAAAAAAAATCTCAAAACAAAAAAATATAAAAAAATTATAAGTAATTATAGATTAAATGAAATAAGAAGGTCGGAAATAGTTTATCATTATATCGGTAAAATTTTTAACCAAAAAGATCAGTGTCAAACAGAACCAAAAGTCTCGAAAGTGAACACGGTGCGGAAGTGTGAGGCATAGGTATGTACCTATGTATGTTCTTATGTAAGTTTGCACATATGTACATACGTATTGGTGCATGAGCATACATGTACATAGAACTGTACGAAAAACATAAAATCAACCAAAACCCAACGTAAATTTTTAAAAAGCAAGGAAGAAAATAGCATATTTAGCTAAAAAAAAAACAAAATAGAAAAAAAAAAAAAAAACAAAATAGTAAGTCGGGGTACAGTCTACATACATACCAACAAACATAATAACAACAATAACTGATAGCCTAATTACAGTACATACTAATAGTTTTCCACTAGCTCCCACGACTGCAACAATACGGAAAGGCCTTTCAGCGTTCTGCAGCAGATGAATTGGTGAGTGGTATACTTCTTATTCTCTTTTTCTTGTTGCTATTTTGATCTTGAAGGCAGATGAGCCAAGTTTATCACTAATTCCATCAATTCGTGGAGAGTTTCCATGAGATAAGCTTTCGCTCACTCGCTTAATTTTAATATTAATATACATATACATATGCTCAGACCTCACATTTCTTATATACCTATATATACTTAAATTTGATTTTTTCATTATATGTACATATATACCTATGTGCCTATGTCCATGCATCTTGCCTAGATCTTATAGTTTGTCTTCACACCCATTCTTTTGTTCTGTTTGCTGATCTTGTTGTCTGCGGATTGTGAACAAACAAAAAAACAGAAAACGCGAATATATACATGCATGACTAATCCAGCATAATAGTACCTAAGCACGTAAATGATTTGAATTACTCTTGAATTTAACTACGTGATTTTTATTACTGTCTTAAAATTTACATTACATTTAATTTAAATATATTCAACAATTTATATTGAGCTTGGGGCCGTTTTTTAAATGAAAATTTATTGTGGAAAAGCAACAATAATCTGAAAAAATGGTAGAAGTGATAGCTATTTCGGAAATCCCCACATTTCCTCATCAGACTTCTTTCAGTANGACTAATCCAGCATAATAGTACCTAAGCACGTAAATGATTTCAATCACTCTTAAATTTAACTACGTGATTTTTATTACTGTCTTAAAATTTACATTACATTTAATTTAAATAACAAAAACTAAAATTTAAATTTCTAGAAAAAAAATTGGTTTAAGAAACTAACTTTGTAGGCATACTACGTGTAGGAAACCCATGAAGATGTAGTTGTACGCAATAAGAGCCGGTATATATATATATGAATAAAAGTTGTATCTCATGCAATTTTTTTTTGTGTGTTTCTGAAATGATGCAGTAGTGGTGAAGTAGTTTCCTCTTGGTAAGGCAGGGCATGATGGTAATGCAGTGCGCTATTGGGGTTTCCATATCAATTCCGCCATAGGAAACCATGGATGGGTGGGTTGCAAGCCGGAAAGTCAACTTCCATCTTGACTTGGCCTTTTTTTGTTGTTGTTTGTTGAAAGAGCCAACCACGGAGTTCCAGAAATATTAGTGTAGTATACCAGCCCATGTATTTTTTTATTTTGGTTTAATTTTTTTGTAATATTAGTAGGGATTCTACAATAATAAAATGTATTAGTGAGGATAGCTGGTAGAATTTCCAAGAACCACCCCAGCCACTGAAGACTAGCCTAGATCAATGGGTCCCGTCCGGCTTTCTACACGCTAACAAATTTTTAAATCTATTTAAACTTTCCCACTAGGAAGACCTCCGCTCGGCTGCTGTCAGCTAAGATCGACCATTACATTTTTTGGCGCCCAACGTGGGGCAACGCAAGTTTGGAAGTATAAAAGCATTTTTGCTAAACGAACTTCTTTGTTAAAGATCCGAAAACGAAATTATTCTGACTTGTTTTGCTCTGTAATCCGGTAGTAATTAAGTTCAATTCCAACAGTAAATACAGATGTTCCTTTTGTTCAAGGTTATTGGATTTGATAGAAGGATTTTTCAGTATAGGGTTCTTAACCAAATATTGTGACCTCTTGAAAAGTTTCTGGACTCTGGACAATAGTACAGGTTCCTATTTTTTGGCCAAGTGCATTTACGCAATTGATTTGTTATATTGTATGATTCATTTGTTCTTTCTGGTAGGATTTTTCTACATTTTTTTTTGGCGTTGACTCCGAAAATGTTTACCACCGGAAACCGAACTGTAATTGTTTTTGTAATATTCGCTGGACTTTTTGCATTCAGGCACTCGCTCCGGATGGCAAACCGCGAAGAAGTTAACCATTTACTTCGTGGTAGTCGTATTTATTATTGTTAGTTTGATTTGTTCTTATTTTTTTTTGCTTATAACGTGTTGTTTTATCTTTCTAAAATTCTGGAGTACGGATTCCGACTCAGAGAAAACCTCAGAAATTCCGTCCGAAAGTTAGAAAGCAACGTCTGTGTTTATTTTTTTCTCGCTTGGTTAAATTAAATCAATAGCCCAATTTTTATTTTCCATCTCTTTCAACTCAGCAAAGATTTTCAGTACAAACCTGCATTACCTAAAAAAATCACCTGTTTTACCGACGAGGAAACGATATCCTACAATTAGATATTTTTGACCCCGACGAGGAAACGATATCCTACAATCAGATATTTTTGTTTTTTTTTTTTTGACATTTGGAATGGTGTTCAAAATGCCAGTTACACGGAGTAATGAAAATCTTCCCGGACTGTCGGCCGTTGCCACCGAGGCATGCAATTGCACAATTTGTCAGCAAATTATGACCGAAAGCGATGATTGTGTAATCACTTTATGTAATCACGTGTACCATAGAGAATGTATTTGTTGTAAAAGGCTTTGTCACATCAAGGATTTCTTACCGATAACAATAAAAGAGCAAGGTTAAACTTTGCAAAACAAACCCGGTTCCAATTATCGAAAACGTGGAGCAGGACATAGGCAAGTAACCCGTAGTTATCGTAGTACCCATAGTCCCGCATCTAAGTCGCTAAACGAACTCAAAACACAACAAATAGCCCACGGTTGAGCTTCACAAAACTTACCTCTGCCTTTAATTGATGTAGATGCAGATGGTACCCTTGCGTATAACGGGAATCAAACGCCATGTAACAACGAGATAAACAATCGAAATCCAAGTGCTGAAGTAGACTACAATCGTGTATCTCAAATCGTCGAAGAAAGTGTTACTAGAATGTTGGCTGGATTAAATCTGAATCAGTTGAGGACTGCGAATCAGTCATACAGTCGTCAGCCGGAGCGAGATTTTAGGGATAGTAGCCAAGGTAACATTCACAGTAGTCAAAGTTTTCGCCTAGATAAAGTAGTTAATATTATACAGAATTGGAACATTAAGTACGATGGATCAGCAGACCACTTGACGGTTGAAGAATTTTTGAATCGAGTTCGAGCCCTCACTTGTGCTCATTTAAACGGTGACTTCAATTTACTTTGTAAGCACATATCTCTTCTTCTTACCGAAAAGGCAAGATTTTGTGCTGGCGTTTCCATAAATAGAATGATGTCATTGAATGGCAAGAGGCGCGGCAATTAGGTTTCATTATAAAGACTATAGATCTAATTTCGACATTAGGGAACAGATAAGGAGCCGTAAGCAGAAGCCCGGTGAGACCTTTGAGACGTTCCTATATGAGGAAGAGTTAATAGAAATATTAACCCGGAAACTTAAACCCGAAATTAGACACGAACTATTGTATGTTAATATCCGCTCAATTGCGAATTTGAGAAAACTTTGCCAGATGAGGGAGAATCTTTTATCGGACGAATCCTACCGCCAGAGTCAGCCAACCAGGAAATCACCAACCATTAACAGTAGGCGAAATATTTCTTGTGTAGAAGAACTTCCTCTTCGGGATAGAGCAGAACCATTAGAATCTGATTTGGAAGTCGCAGCAGTACAGCAAGCTAGCGTAGGGAAATGTTGGAATTGTGCTCAAGAGGGTCACAATTGGCAAGATTGCTTGGCAAAACGCAATATATTTTGCTATGGCTGTGGGGAACCAGAAACCTATAAGCCGCAATGCCAAAAGTGTGCATCTCGTCGCTCGGAAAACCTAAAGAGGGGTGCGGTTCGACCGTCTCGGACGCACCCAAACTAANAAACGCAATATATTTTGTTATGGCTGTGGGGAACCAGAAACCTATAAGCCGCAATGCCAAAAGTGTGCATCTCGTCGCTCGGAAAACCTAAAGAGGGGTGCAGTTCGACCGTCTCGGACGCACCCAAACTAAATGCTACAAACTGTACAAAGTCTACTCAATTGCCATCACATCACATTTGTAGCAATTTTCCGCATCACCTGTTGCCTTACCATGAACGGTTGAAGAATTATTTACAAGTAAGACAGAGAATATTTACCGAACCCTTAACTGCCAATACCAAAAGAAATACTGTGAGAATACGAAATTATTTCAAACATGTTAAACCGACACGGAAACTTTTGCTTTCGGCAGTGTTCGAAGACAAAAGTGATCATCGATTGTACGCGCAGATTAAATTCTTAGACTTTGACGANACAGATCAAATTCTTAGTCTTCGACGAGCTAGAACTGTTGGATACCGGAGCCAACGTTGCCTGTATAGGATCAACCTTGGCAACCACCGATTTTTTAAAATATCCACAATTTCATTCTTTTAAAGCCAGCGCTAAAACCGCTGACGGCAAACCTCATTCTGTCATCGGTTACTTAAACGTGAATGTTGAATAACAAGACGTTAAGAAGATATTAAAATTTGTTGTTATTCCAACTCTTGCAAGCCGAGTTATATTAGGTATTGATTTCTGGAAATAATTCAACTTAGCCCCAGGACTGATTTCTTCGATTTCCGCTGACAGACAATACCACAGCCAGAGGTGAAGGTATCCTTGATAATGGCAGTCACAGTTCTGATCCAGTAGATAGTTATAAAGTACCTCTTACGGACATGCAGAAGCAACAGCTAAAATTTGTAAAAACAATGTTTCCGAGTTTTGAAAGTCAAGATCTAGGACGCACGTCGTTAATTAAGCACAACATTGACATATCTGATGCCAGGCTGTGAGCCCTAACGTTGAGAAAGTGATGTTTGATGAGGTAGATCGAATGCTTGATTTAGGAGTTGTTGAACCCTCTTCTAGCCCATGGAGTTCGCCAATGCGCTTAGTCGTAAAACCAGGGAAAGTTCGTTTATGCCTAGATGCTAGGAAGCTAAACGATGTAACGAAGAAAGATGCGTATCCATTACCAAGCATCGAAGGGATTTTTGCTCGTTTGCCCAAAGCCAACATTATCACTAAGCTTGATTTGAAAGATGCTTGTTGGCAAATTGAATTAGATGATGACTCAAAACCGTTGACCGCATTTACAGTACCAGGTAGGCCGTTATACCAATTTTTAGTTATGCCTTTTGGGCTATGTAATGCCCCATCAACAATTTGCAGGCTGGTGGATGAAATTATTCCGCCCGAGCTTCGATATTGTGTGTTTGGCTACCTGGATGACCTCTGCATTGTATCCGAAACTTTTGAGTGTCATTTAGCTATCTTAGTACGAATCGCCGAACAATTTAAAAAAGCTAATCTTACACTGAACATCAACAAAATTCAGTTTTGTGTCACCAAATTAAACTATCTAGGATATGTGATCGGGAGTGGTGGAATTTCAACCGATCCAACGAAAATTGATTCCATTTTGTCATGGCCTGTTCCGAAAAATCTGAAGCAAGTACGAAGTTTTTTAGGAATATGCGGTTGGTACCGACGATTCATTGAAAACTTTGCGGCAATAACATTTCCTATAACCGAAGTTCTTTCGACCAAAAAAAAATTTGTGTGACACCCGAGGCACAAACTGCATTTGTAAAGTTAAAGAAATTGTTAACGTCTGCTCCTATTTTGCAAAACCCCGTCTTCTCGAAGAAATTCTTTCTCCATTGCGACGCCAGCAATTATGGTATTGAGGCGGTATTAATTCAGTTATCAGATGAGGGTATGGAAAACCAGTCGCCTTTATGTCGAAAAAATTGAGCTCCGCACAAAGAAACTATAGTGTAACTGAACGCGAATGTCTAGCCGCCCTGCTAGCAATTGAGAAATTTCGGTGTTACTTGGAGCTGCAAGAATTTGAAGTTATAACCGACCATTCGAGTCCGGTCTGGCTAATGAGACAACAAAACCTAAGTGGACCTCTGGCTCGATGGGCGTTAAAGCTGCAAGGCTATAAATTTACTATATCGCAACGAAAAGGGAAAGAAAATGTTGTTCCCGACGCCTTGTCGAAAACGCCAGAAGAACCAGACATCGCCGCTATTGACGTAATTGGACCGGAAATAGATCTTGATTCGCCAGCGTTTTCTGACGAAGATTATAAAAAACTGACAGCAAAAATAAAGTCGGAACAAGATAAACTACCAGATCCGCGAATTATAGATAAGTTTGTGTATATTCGTACGGAACATAGCACGGGGGATCCATCCCAAGATGAACAATGATGGAAATTATGGGTACCAGAAAACCTTCGGGAAGGCGAGCGCATGATTGTGTAATTTCTGCACACGGCGGTATGACTAAAACTATAGAATGCATTCGGCGATGTTTATACTGGCCAGGTTTAGTAAAGCAAGTACGTGACTATGTACGAAAATGCGAAGTCTGCAAAACTACCAAATCACCTAATGCCACTCTTCGTCCGCCTATGGGAAGCCAAACGACCTCGTTGCGTCCCTTTCAGCGACTATATGTCGACATTTTAGGTCCATATCCTCGCAGTAGGAAGGGAAATGTCGGACTATTAATAATAGTAGATCATTTCAGCAAGTTCCACTGGCTTTGCCCGTTACGTAATTTAGTACTAACGCAATTCGTGAATTTTTGCTGAAGGAAATTTTCCATTATTTTGGGGTACCTGAGACTCTAATAAGCGATAATGGCGTTCAGTACAAGTCAAATGATTTTAATGCCTTTTTAACAGAGTACGGAATTAAGCAATGTTTATACCGCATTGTATTCACATCAGAGTAGTGCGTCCGAACGCGTCAATCGTTCGTTGATTGACGAACATCTGAGTAGCATTTCTTGCGTTCTTAGAACATCGATTCATCAAACAACTAAACGTACTCCATATGAAATTTTATTTGGCTTTAACATGGTCACGCCTGCGTCACAATATCGCTTGCTGAGAGATTTGGGTATGTTAGAAGAATCGAACTTTGCTATTCAGCTTTCCGAGAGAACAGCCCTGTTAAGAAGCGATATTCAACACAATGTGAAAAAGGCTTACGAACGAAATGCGGAACAGTACAACTTACGTTCGAAACCCGTTTCCTTTCAAATAGGGCAAGAAGTTTATAGGCGGAACTTTTCCCAAAGCGATTTTTCTAAAAACTTTAATAGCAAACTTAGCCCAAAATTTCTCAAAGCGAGAGTTAAGGAAAAGTTAGGCAATCATTATTATTTGTTAGAAGACTTGCGAAGACGAGCCATTGGTACCTTCCACGCAAAAGATATCCGGCAATAAACCGATTCCGGCTAACATGGCGAATCAAAGATTGCATGTTATCCGGTTTTGTAACGTCACAAATATAATTTTAACAGTCTAACGTCATTCGCCACTACATTTGCCACGTAAAGGAGCGCAAATTCGGTGTTGGATTCGTGGTAGAAGAGAGACTCCGTCGCCGAGTACTGGCGTTCACCCCGGTGGACGAACGTCTAGCCACAAGGATGAGGCGTCCAAGGATCTCTTCTATGAGCGCTTGGAACGCACATATGAGCGCTGCCCCCGACACGATGTCAAAATCATGCTTGGCGATTTTAATGCCAAGGTGGGCAAGGAAGGCATCTTTGGCGCCACTGTCGGAAAATTCAGCCTCCACGACGAAACGTCTGATAACGGGCTAAGGCTGATCGACTTCGCCGGGGCCCGAAACATGGTAATATGTAGTGCTAGGTTCCAGCATAAGAACATCCACCAAGCTACATGGCTGTCTCCAGATCGAAAAACGAGAAACCAAATCGATCATGTTGTGATAGACGGAAGGCATGCTTCAAGCGTTTTAGACGTACGTACACTCCGAGGGCCAAACATCGACTCGGACCACTATCTTGTTGTAGCCAAGATACGCACCCGCATCTGTGCCGCAAAAAATGTGCGCCCAACAATGCAAGGAAAGCTTAACGTCGAAAAGCTGCAATCACAACAGACGGCCAATTTATTCGCCACTCGACTCACACACCTGCTCTCTGAGAGCACTCTTCAACAATCCGACGTACGCGAGCAGTGGAACCACATTTCCCGATCATTAAGTACCGCCGCCGAAGAAGTAGTTGGATTTCAGCGAGCCCGAAAGAACAACTGGTACGATGAGGAATGTCAAGAAGCCGCAGAGAAAAAAGATGCCGCCTACAGGGCCACGCTGCGACCGGGTGCAACGCGAGCCATGTGAGACCATTATAGGGAACTGAAGAAGGAAGCGAGACGTATTTTCCGCAATAAAAAGAGAGAGGCCGAAATACGTGAGTGCGAAGAGCTTGAGATGCTGGCCGACAGGAAGAACGCCCGAAAATTCTACCAGAGGGTTAGGCGACTTTCGGAAGCTTTCAAGACAACAATGGCGACCTAGTGACCGATGTCCAGAATATGCTTAAATTGTGGAGGGAACACTTTTACAACCTACTGAATGGCAGCAGCGCTGAAAGTAGGTAAGAAGACGAACCCGAGTCACCAGTCGATGATGATGGAGCAGCTGTCCCATCGCCTGACTATGACGAGGTACGAATAGCGCTTACGCGGCTGAAAAACAACAAAGCTGCTGGAGCTGACGGCCTGCNTTACAACCTACTGAATGGCAGCAGCGCTGAAAGTAGGTAAGAAGACGAACCCGAGTCACCAGTCGATGATGATGGAGCAGCTGTCCCATCGCCTGACTATGACGAGGTACGAATAGCGCTTACGCGGCTGAAAAACAACAAAGCTGCTGGAGCTGAAGGCCTGCTAGCCGAGCTATTCCAGCCCTCCTCCAGCTATTCTAACCTCCAGTGGATATCCCCTACCATTAAATCTTAGACATAATTGCGATATGTGGGCTTTTCCACTTCTGAGCTGCTAATTTGTGTATGTGCATTCCTGGTGATACACGTCGATTTCCGATTGGCTGACACACCGATCATTGCTAAAGGGAGAAACAACTTTCATGCACACGGAGAGCTCCTGGAAAAGCTCGGCTGAATGACCAGATGCCTTCAGCTCCAGCGCAGGTTTCGTCGCAGAAAAAAATCAGTACATATTGATTGGCCACGTGCGTAGACGGTCGCGAACATATTTTTTTTACAGTAAAAGTTGCCCTTGGGAATCTAGGAGTAAAACATAATTGGTTTTTAAATCCTCATTGAAAAGAAAAATGAACAAGTAAGAAAGTCTAAGTTCGGGCGGAGCCGAACATTAAATACCCGGCGCAAGTATTAAATATATGTTTCTTCACCTTTACGAAACGTACCGCTAGATGGTAAGCCGGGGTGTATCAATTTTGTGTAAATTGGCGTCCTTCAATTTCGAAATATTGAAGTTTCAAGCATTTCTGAAATTTACCGTTATATGAAAAGCGGCCGTAATTTTAGTCCGATTTCAATAATTTTCAACGCTTTGCTTTCATGTGGCAAGCACAATAACCACACCGAGTTTGGAACAAATTGGTAGAACGGTTACCGATATACATATATGTGATCATAAGTGGGCGGTGCCCCGCCCATTTTCTAAAATTGTACCATAAAAGTATTTCTTGGTAAAGAATTTTAGCAAGCATCAATTTTGAATAAATTAGCTTCAATATTTACCGATTTATCGAAGATTTTGTATTTCTCTAAATTACCGTTATATGGGATGTGGGCGTGGTTATTGTCCGATTTAAAAGATTTTCGGCCATTTGGTATGGTGTACCAAGGCCAACAACTGTGCCAAGTTTGGAAGAAATTGGTGAAGCGGTTACCAAGATATACGCATGTAACCATAAGTGGGCGTGGCTACGCCCATTTTCCAGAAATTTATAATATTCTTATTTTTCGTCTAAAAATTGTTGTAAATATCAATTTTAAGTGAATAATCTTCAGTAGTTACTAAAATATCGCAGTTTTCATATTTCCGAAAATTGCCGTTATATGGGATGTGGGCGTGGTTATTGTCCGATTTTAAAAATTTTCGGCCATTTGGTATGCTGTGTGAAGGCCAACAACTGTGCCAAGTGTGGAAGAAATTGGTGCAGCGGTTCCTAAGATATATACATGTAACCATAAGTGGGCGTGGCTACGCCCATTTTCCAAAAATGTATAATATTATTATTTTTCGTCTAAAAATTGTTGTAAATATCAATTTTGAGTGAATTATCTTCAGTAGTTACTAAAATATCGCAGATTTTGTATTTCTCGA
>NW_016157287.1:107121-107312 GCF_001687245.7 Rhagoletis zephyria
AATTATATTCAAGCAATATATATTGAGCTCGAGGCCGTTTTTTAAATGAAAATTTATTGTGGAAAAGCAACAATAATTTGAAAAAATGGTAGAAGTGATAGCTATTTCGGAAATCACCACATTTCCTCATCAGACTTCTTTCAGTAGGATTCGAACCGACGATCCCACTGACTCAGCCAGTTGCCTATGCA
>NW_016157287.1:107322-107777 GCF_001687245.7 Rhagoletis zephyria
GATCGTCGGTTCGAATCCTACTGAAAGAAGTCTGATGAGGAAATGTGGTGATTTCCGAAATAGCTATCACTTCTACCATTTTTTCAAATTATTGTTGCACGCCTTGTAAATTATTTCATTTAAAAAACGGCCTCGAGCTCAATATAAATTGTTGAATATAATTATTATAAGGCCAAAAAAATAACAAAAACAAATAACTTAAGGACGAGCACACCTAAAAGTTAAACATTCTAAAAATAGAATTATTAGCAAAAACCAACAACCACATGATCAAGTGAATTGCAGCGGAACAGCTGCGCTTGATTGTGTTGGCATAACAAAAATGAAAATAGTGGAAAAAAGCAAACGATAATTTTACAGGGCGTAGTCAGTGGGATCGCCGGTTCGAATCCTACTGAACTACCATTTTTTTCAAATTATTGTTGCTTTTCCACAATAAATTTTCATTTAAAAAA
>NW_016157287.1:112099-122484 GCF_001687245.7 Rhagoletis zephyria
AAAAAAAACTTTTTAATATACAACGCTTTTATAAATGGACTAAAAAGTAGAAAATAATATTTCTCAGTCCCATAGAATTTGTTTTGATAACTTTTGATTTTGAAATTTTAGCAAAAGTCGTTCTAAACAACTTATGAGATTGAAAATGAAAAGCGTGGGGCGCATGTTACAAAAGCTCTTTTTACTGCTTTAGTTAGACCTATACTAGAATACGGATCTATTATTTGGAATCCCCGCTACCAAGTTCATTTAGAGAGGATTGAATCAATTCAAAAAGAATTCTTGATTTTTGCGTTGCGTGATTTTAACTGGGATTCAGATTACAATCTCCCCCTTACAAAAGTCGTCTAAAGCTCATAAATTTGCCTACACTCGCAAGTCGTAGAGAAATGCTAGGTATAATATTTATCGTAAAATTAATGACAGGCTTGATTAATAGCCCGGCCCTCCTGGCTGAGGTCAATTTTAATATGCCCTCTCGAGTGTCAAGACACTTTCGACCTCTGTTTTTGAAGCCATGCAAAACTAATTTTGAACTAAACGAATCGTTCCGTTGTTTATGTCAAGATTTTAACTCTCATTCCAGCACATTTGATATATCGGACTCGATTTTTACTATAAAAGAAAACTCTCATTTCCACTCTCAATAATTGAAATACTATCTTTAGCATATCCAATCAGATCTCGACACTTAACAAACTCCTGTGTCCACTACTCGGCACCAAAAAAAAAAAAAGGTTCCGTACGTCATGCGGACTGCGCCCCTCGTGTCGGTTGGGCGGGAATGGAGGGTAAAAAGCCGTTGGGATTAATTAATTAATTAATATATCTAACTTATTTACAGGCCAATTTGTCTGCTTTTTTAAATATATAACGGCTAAGTAAGTAGAAAATGCGTAAAAAGGTCTTGCTAGGTGGCGCCAGGGTCGAGATATTTTGAAAAATCGTATTTGTGGTCCGATTTGGTTCGAATTTGGCGTTTATAGATGAAACATAATAAATCATAGATTTCCAAAAAATGTACCCTGAATTGGCACTGAAGTCAAAATATAAAGTTTATTCGACATAAAATGATTGTTTTTGCATTAAAAATTTATTTAAAAGCAATATTAACAAATATATAACGATGGAAATTTATGTCACCTAACGCCACGTCACGTAATGTTTCACACTAGGGATTGCAGTCTAAAAGTAAAAGGCAACAAATGTTTTTCCTTGTTTGTATCTCATTGAAACGTACGACTGTCACGTATGTAACGTATGGAAATGCCCATATGCTAGTCTAGGCAAGAAACTACCTGCGTACGAAATTTCAAGCAAACCGGACCATAAATACGATTTTTTCGAATAGATCCGTCCTGTTCTACTTACCGGAAAAAGGGATCCTATATGTTAAATTAGGAAAAAAGCTAGCTACGTACCAAATTTCAAGCAAATCGAACCATAAATAAGATTTTTTCGAATAGATGGCTCTGGTCCACCTTCCGGATGAAAGTAATTTTTTACCCTTGACATGGTGGCTGCTGAATGCTATTTATATACAAAATTTCATGAAACTCGGATTTTCCAGTTGCGAAATTACCTGTTACAAACAAAGGGAACCTCTCTTTATATACATAATTAGTATAGAATCTATACTATAGATGAAACACCAAGCACCTCTCTACGGCTGTGAAGGTTTGGAAAACTCCTTCAAGCGGTTTTTGTAAGGAGGAAGATTCTGGGCATATCCCTAGATAATTTTTTTAGTGCAAATAATAAAAACTGTTTTTGAACAGATTTTAGTCTGTTGTCACAATGAGTTTGATATCTATGGCTCCATACAACACTCGAGTATTCTAAAATTGGCCTGACTAAAGAAGTGACGTATGGATCAGAACTTAGCCCATCGTTTAATAAATGCAAAAACACCCTTTGGCTATTCACACAAGAGTTTATATGAGACTTAAATTATATTCTAGGGTCCATGGTTACCCCTAGATCGATGAAATTAGTTACCTGCTCCACATTATTATCACATATTGTATAAGTAAGTGATTGAAGTGGTCTTCTAGAGAATGATTTGCACGTTTTCAAGTTGACTGACATAGAATTTATTTCACACCACATAAAGACATAAAGCTTGCAAACGTTCGCTGCCTTCTGCAGAGCTAACGGACTCAAAAAGCTTAACGTTATTAGCATAAATAAGGCAATTCGAATACTCTTATATATTTGGAAGATCGTTAATAAATAACAGAAATAAAAGTGAGCCAAGGTGGCTACCTCGCGGTACACCAGACGTCACATGAATAACACGAGATGTAAAATTTTTAAAGATAACCTTTTGTTTTCTACCGATTAAATAAGAAATCCATTACCGAAAAATTGGGTGAAACCAATGTGATCGAGTTTGTATAAGAGAATTGAATTTAAAGGCTTTGCTTAAATCGGTGTAAATTAGGGTTGCCAGATTTTTTATGCGCGAAATCAGTTCATTCGACTTTTTCATGCTAAAAAATCAGTACTTTTCAGTACATTTTTATTCAAAGCAAAATCATGAATGTAAGTAACAGAAAATAATTTAAAACGCTTGAGTTCTTGTTTTTAACAATATTTTGGTATATAAATAAAATATAGTTCATAAAAAATTAAAGTGTTATTCATTTTAACATGGGTGTACACATCATTATACACAGGAGCCAATAAATTATTTTATATTTGTGACTTTTTGAATAGCAATAACACTGTACGGCAAAATCAATATTTTTTCTGGGTATTGGACCTAACCAATTTTTTTTTAAGAGATTGAGTCATAGGTAAAAAAGCAATTTATACGTTTTTAGAAGTTAGCCCCCGAAATCGAGATATGGGCCTTCGAGGTTCGAAATTGGACCTTTGGTAAAAAATTATTTTTAATTACTGTATGTGAACTACTAAAAAAGGTAAAAACATAGTCGTGGTACGCTCTTTTCTCTTACTTAAACGATATATAACTTTTTCTATGTTACAGGTGCTATAAGGGGTCAAAGGTCGGGTCTTCGAAAAATTAAAAACTTATATTTCAAACAAGTTTGAACTGATTTAAAAAAAATTAATATCGTCGTAAACGTGATTAAACCCGCTTTCTTCTGATATGCAATTTGTATACTTCATATGTATAAATCTGAGAAAAAACATTTAAAAGGAAAAAATACTTTTTTTTATAAAAAAATATTTTAAATAAAATCGTCATGAGGGTTCACTAGTAGTTCATAAAATATAAAAATGTTATTCATTTTAATATGAGTGTACACATCATCGTACACAGGAGCCAATAAATTATTTTATATTTATAATATTTTTGAATAGCAATAGGAGCGTTCCTTATCTCCCAGAAATAGTCAGAAAAAGTCCGAAGTAGTCAGATTTAATCCAAAAAGCGTTCCTTAACTCGGAAATGACAGTAAAAATGAGAGAGCAACAGTCGGTGAGAGTGACTCTCATCAGTCCGAAGTAGTCAGATTTAGTCAGAAGAATTTTTTCTGGCAAAATCCTGAAAAGTGTCAAGCTCGTCTGAATTTAAATTAACGGAAATTAAAGAATACGCAAAAAGTGAGAATAATCTAAAAAGTAAAAAAAGTGAATTGAAATTGGAAGGAGGCAAAAAATAATTGATATAGAAAGTGTTTATTGTGCTTGTGCTTGTGTAAAGGTGTTTTGTACATACATTTACATTCTTATTTGACGTTAGCTTTGTTGTTGCCATTCTTTGGACTAAAAATTTGGTTTTTTGCGTTCCTTTACTTTTCCTGTTATTCTCTTTTAGTGAGCGCATTTTGCTTACGCTCTGACATTTTGACACTTTTCAGATTTTAGTCCAAAAAGATAAGGAATGAACCTAATATTGGGACAAGGTTCATAGAATAAAAGGTTACGACATGGTGCTGTCAAAAATTTTTTTCCCTCCAATGACGTAGTTGCGAAGTGAGTTCTGATTGGCTGAAATATTTTACGAAGAAGGAGAGTAAACAAAACACAGAAAATATAGTTGCCGTACAGCATATTTTAGGAATCCTCACCAAATGGACATTTTTGATATAAAATCGTGGTAAAGCTTATTATAACAACATAAAATTTTATTCATTCATGAAATGAAAATCGTATGCTTATTGAAATTTGCTGGTGATTTTATTCTTGAAAGTGAACAGAACGCACTCGCGCATTTTTGAATAAAAAGCGTTCATAACATTGGCAAAATTTCGCTACCGAAATTGCAGTTCATCTTTAGACATACGGTAAAACCTAAAATAACCTTTTTCAGTGCAATTTCTGCAATCAAAAACAGTTTCACTTAAATTTGTAATAATTTAAATAAACTTAACGATGCAGAAAAATGCACAAACTTCAACGCAAATTGTCAAAAGGTTACGCATATTTGAAATGAAACGTGATGTATTTTTGACTAAAATAGTGTATTTTTATAAGATAATTTTTTAGGAATCTGGCAACTCCAAAAATTGAGCCATCTACGTCATCAAGATGGCGGCCATGGCTGATGTCGAAAACTTGTATTCTATGAATCTTGATAACGAGATCATTCCCATTTTCAGTGTTTAAATAGTCAAAGAATTCTATACATTTCATTTTAAAATTACTTTTAACTTGAAGTTCACGTTTAAAAATTTTAATTAGAAACCGGTTTCTCTCTTTGCACCAGGAAGCAAACTTTATTCTTAAGTCCTCTCATACTGTAAAAAAGTGCCACTTTTTAAGGAGTTCATCTATATTTCCTCATGGCTTAAATAATTTTTCAACTATGCAAAAACTGTGAAATACTAAGAATTCGCTAAAAAGAGTATCTAACTCTATGGGCTGGTTTCTCCATCTCAACTTAACTTAGTTAAGCCAATTTTCTTGACTTAGTTTTGAATAAGCCGTGTAAAACGTAGGCTAACTTTTGACTTAAGTCCAAAAAGTGGCTAAACTAAGTTAAGTTGAGTTGGAGAAACCAGCCCTATGTCTTGTATGCAAAACTCTTTTCCAGAGTCAGTAAATTGAGAAAAAGGGGTTGTAAGTTATAGGCAAAAGCCATTCGAATATTGAAGTTTATTGTGATTAAACTGAAAGTTATTTTCGAGATAATTAACAACACTCGACAAAAATTTAAGCCTTCTTTTTAAATAATTCAAGCTCCATCATATTAGCGCAACTGGTACGTAACGACCCGGCGATATGCCCATAAAACGATTGATCTTTTTGTTGTATTAATTTCTTGGGCATATCAAACATTATCTAAAACATGTCAACTATAATTAAATTATTTTCTTCTTATTTTTTACAGTACAGTTTAAGGAAGTTCCAGCGTTATGTAAAAACCTTAAGAAAATACTAAAGTATTTTGTTTGAAAAGAAAATTCAGTACAAATCAGTACAAATTTTGAAAAATCTAGACATTAGCGTACTGATTGAAGAAATGAATAAAATCAGTACAAGGGTTGAAAAATCAGTACTGTACTAATAAAATCAGTACGTCTGGCAACCGTAGTATAAATGGCGTCTGTTTTGCAAGTTAAATTTAAATTCATTGATCACAGGCGATATAGAAAATGCACATTCTTCTGTAGCTATTGCTTCGAATAATTTTGGAATAGAACAAAGCTTCCTTTTTTATTGAGTGGTAAGATAAACGACTCCTTCCATGAGGAGGTAATATGCCCTGCTTTAAAGAAGCATTGAAAATGTTAACGGTTCACATAAATAATCAGCACAACTTTTAAGGACAGATGATTGAACACCATTCGGACCACTTGAAAAACAATTTTTTTAACGATTCAGGTGAAGGAGAACATTGTCATCAGAGATCGAGGGAATTCGAACGAAGTCAAAGCACGCCAAAGAGAAAGGGTAACTAGAAGGATTTTCCTCCGCTAGTTCAATGAGAGCAGTACAGTTTGATTAAAAAAAAAAAATCAAACATCTCGGCATTTGTTTTTTCATAACTAGGAACTACATCGTTCATCGTTGGAAACGATGTTTATGCGAACGCTATTGATATAGTTCCTGTAACATTTTTTATTTAATACATTATACTTACGCCGAAGAAAGGAATAAGCCTAGTGGGAGGACTGTCCTGATATTTTATAATGCTTAAATGCTTTGGTTTTCTGATTTTTTAAACGTTTTAAATTCCTTTTAAATCATGGAGCAAGGCGGGAAATAGTACTTTCATTAGCAAGAGGAACAACTGTAACTATTGCTTCGATCCTATATAAGGTATTTCTAAAATGTTACACACTGTCTTCTACATTACCGTCGTATTCTGGATAGGTTATTTTAGATACCTCTAACCTAAGCATATCATAATTAGCATTTTTAAACGAATAACGCCGAATTTTCGACTTTACACTAGTAACACAACTTGAATTGTATGAACCTGTGAAAGACAATTCAAGTGGTGGATGGTAGGAATCCTCAGGAGTAACGAAGGGGTCACTGCGAACTATCGTTGCCGATATCGCGCCGATTCTATTATCTATTTGGAAATGTATCGTTCGTAGGGAGACTGGGTGAGTTAATGAGAAATCTAGAGGAAAATTAAAATCGCAGTTTTACTATATGATCTTTATTCGTCGCAACTGCTCTTCATTTTCCGATCCTTATACTCTCAAACTGTTATATTCGTCTTTAGTTCGGTTGAGGTCGGAATACGCGGTATTTCTTTGGAGACCTTTTAATCAGTGTTACCATTTTAGCCCTTTGGTGGCTAGATTTAGCTACCACATACTTTTTGTGGCCACATAAATTTAAAATTACCCCTAGGCCTTTTTAGTCCTTTGGAAAGATTATTCATACTTGACATAAAAAAGTTGTATATGCTTAATTTGATCTCATTTTTTCATTTATATATGAGATGAATTTTTAAGCTAAGAAAGACTCTGATATATACATATATATATATGTATGTGTTGATATGTATTGTGTGTTCCTTACGTTTTTATCAAACTATAAAATTAGCTCTTTTTTTAAGTATTTTACCGAAAATTTCTTGCACTATATGAGTCAGAGCCGTGTTTGTGGAAATATTATGAAATTTCGGCTCTAATCATGTTGGTCTTTCTTTGACCTCATTTGTAAAGAAATAAATATTGTACCAGCAAGCTGCTGATGGTCCAATCACTTGATGGTAAGTCAAACATTTTAGCTACCATTTTTAGCCACAAGGAATTTTTATTAGCTCTTTTTAGCCCTTTTTTTAAAGGAAATTTGGCTACCACTAAAAATTATTCGCAGCAACACTGCTTTTCATACAGTTTGTGTAAACAGATTGGAGTCTGTTCAGAGGGCTTTTATATGCTTTTTTTGCGCTCGATGAAATTTGTAGACCCTATTCCGTCCTATCGTTCTCATTGTTTACTGATAAATCTCATGTCATTAGAGTCCAGGCGTACCCTGTTATAGATGTGCTTTGTCTTTGATATACATAATTGAAGACCCGCACCTCCTTATGAAAATTCGTTTTAAAGTCCCCTCACGTATTCTTCCTTGTAATGAATTTTTTTTTGTGGGTGTGACTAAAACTGTTTATGGGATGAATGCTCCTTTAAGGAGGACTCTATCTCAATTAAATGCTTATTCTTCTACTTAAGTCTTCGATTTTCTTATTCTTAATTTACTTTTACAAATTTACTCATAAGGCACTTTTCATAAGGGTTTCCCTTATTTTATGTATATATTTGTCATATAGTCTGTAAGAATCTTGGTAGTGAATTAATAATAATAAATAGATACATATTTGGCTCCTTGTATCGCGAATTTATAAATTTGTGTGTGTGTAAAATTGACTGTCATATTTAAAGAACAAAAATTTTATAAATTATCTGCCGCAAAATGGAATCATTATTTGCACCTTACGGTAAATATGCAAATACAAACACACTTTATCCCAACTGGTCGACAGCGATCAATATATCCTATCTTAAACGCCGTGCGATGAACTCTTTAATTCGAACTACTTTGTTACTTCGTACTAACTCAGCGCTTCCAGACAAAAATTACTAAAAAAGGTGTTCTATTCAGCGTGAAAGCTTGTGAAAAATTGTAGCAGAGAAGAGACTTAAACTGTATCAATATGTATCACTTTTTTCATTTAAGTATCAAAGCATCAATATGGAATAAAACCAATAATATTTATGAAAAACCATTTTCCAAAACAATTTAACATTTATTGCACGAGCAAGTTGAAAAAATTTCCCGAATGCGATTTGCGTAATTTCAGTTGCAGTTACACCTTGCAATTTTTATTGCCTACCAACTGCCATTTTGACGAGCAGTATGATTGCATGTTTTTGTGTGTGGGCCTTTGATGTCTTGATATGTATAAGCATTTGCCGCATGACGCCGCCAGACAAAATTCTCTCAATTTCGGTGTTTAAAAACATTTAAATCTAAAAAAAACTTGCTGAATAACTTCCTAAAACGTTATCATAAATAATCCAATAGGGAACAGATTCTTATTATTATTACCTTTTTACCTTTCTTTTATTAGCTCGGGATGTAACTATGTAATATTGATGTGCCTAAAAGATGCAGCGATTTCTATTCTCAAGTTACATACCTGATGACAGTACGAATGGCAATTATAATAGGGAGGTTTTAGTTTTTTAAACTATAATTTTATTTTGATTTAATATTAATATTTCATCGATGTTACCACCAGCACGCTTTCTTTCAATTGAAAATATGGCTGTCAAATTATCAAATTGCCTGCAATAGATGTCAAGCAATAAGGCGGTATCCATTGGAAATATATTTTGTGACATGGTTATCACGACATTGGTATTTTCCTGTGGAAACAGGGCCTTTTTTTATTTAAAAATTGGAAAAAGTAATGAATTACAATCACAATACTTATAAAGCACTAGCGGTTACGCCATCAGCTTTACGTATTTTCGGTAGTAATATTAATATTTCATTATATTTCAAAATACAATTTAATTTTGTTTATAAAGTATATAAGTCTTTTTATGTTATCTTCGTTTACTTCGGTTAGAAGTTCTTCTATTGTGCGGTTTGTTGTGGATTGTCTTATTGAATGTAATGCTACACAGCTTGTAACGATGTGTTTGATAGTAAGTATTTCTTCGTTGCAGAATTGACAAATGTGACGAGGCGAAAGCGAGTGTATATTATGGTGTCTCGTCTCCAAATTGTTGCTGGGAAGATTGGAGGAATGAGGTTTGGGTTTAAGCATTTATAGTAGTGATTTTTATTTTGCCAGTGTTGAGACATAAGTTGTCGATTTACTTTATTGACTGCGTCTTTTAGGTCGTTCTTGTTAACGCTGCGTGCTATGTGTAAAGGTGAGTTGGTGGCAAGTTTTGCTGCTGTGTCTGCCATGGTGTTGCCGATTATACCGATGTGACTGGGAATCCACATCAATTTTATTTTTGTAGCATTAGATGTTAGTATGTCTCTGATTTGAGATATCACAGTATCGTTGTTGTTTATGTTTTTAACCGAAGTCAAAGTTGAGAGTGAGTCACTGCAGATAAACCATTTTCCTTTGTTTTTTTTTCTGCTATTTTACAAAGCATAATAAACTGCAGTTGCTTCAGCAGTAAATACGGATGCGTAGGATGGTAGTATAGCGGTGGATAGTGTTTCGCACTCGTTAACGACGCTAAAAGCGGTTATGTCTTCACATTTGGAGCCGTCAGTATATAGCGTGGACCAATCGTGGTACTTGCTGCGTATGCGCTGAAAGTTCTGAAGAAATAAGGACACTGGAGTGCCGTCTCAAGAAAATGTATCCCTGACCAAGCCAAAAATGTATCCAAATGTATCCAATTTTTTTTTGTTACATATACATCTCATAATTTGTAAGAAAACGAAACATTTTCATGAAAAAGACATAATTTAACCCATCCTAAGGACTTGGAATACATGTGCCTAAAATCAAGCATTTGTAATTTCAATTTATAAAGTACATTTTTTGTGCATAAGTATTTTGCAAAGTAAATAAAATAAGTAGCAAGTACACTCTAAAAAGACCATGTAAAACTACTACTGAAAAGTATCTATTTTTCAACAAGAATCTGTATAAATATACGTATAAGATGTTCAGTATTTGATTTTGAACTTGGGATCTTTAAAATATACACATATATAGAATGTTTAAAATTGCAAAAATTTTCAAACTACAAATACATTTGAGTAGTCTACTTGCAAAGTGCGCTATGTAAAATTTTTTCGATTCTTAGTTTTTGGCGGATTACGTACCAGTATTTAAAGTAGTTTCATGTCCACTAACAACAGAGTGCAAAATCTTTTTATATTCTGAAAAAAATAGCATANAATGAACTTAGATAGCTGCTTTAGGTCGTATAGACTGTTAATGTTATCTTATGACATGTTATGTTATGTTA
>NW_016157287.1:124873-127169 GCF_001687245.7 Rhagoletis zephyria
GTATTTTGCTATCTCTATTAGTCTTTCTATTGCTGGTTTTTTACGTGGTTTTCGTTTTCGTTTCAGCCTATTTTTTACTATTGATTTTAAAGCTGTATCATCGTTTTGTGTTAACTTGATTGCCATTCCTCCGGATATGTAATTAATCCTATCTTTAAGTAATGGAAGTCCCGCTTCGGTGAGAATGTTTAGAATAGGAGTGGTGCGAAAAGCACCCATCGCCAAACAAACTGCAGAATGGTAAATCGCTGAAATTTTGGAAAGATTCGCTTCCGACGTATAGCCATAAAATATCAGGCCATAATCGATTTTTCCGAGTATGGTGGCTTTCACAATATTTAGTAGTGAATTTGTATTGCTTTTCAGTTTGATGTTGCTTAGGCATTTTACGATATTTAGTCTATTTTGCAGGAATTTTTGTAAATAGTTAGTGTGATCATTCCAGTCGTATTTGTTATTAAAGAATAATCCGAGTATTTTGAGTGACGTAACATTTTTGATGTATATATCTCCTAGGTTTAAACCAAAGCTTGTGCAATTATGCTTGTTGCATATGCGTAAATGATTCGATTTTGCTATGGATATCTTAGCTCCGCTGATATTGCACCAGTTTAAAATTTCTAAGAGGAGGCTATTGAATTTGTTTTGGAATATCGTTACGTCTTGAACTCTGGCATATATGCATAAGTCGTCTNCGTAAATGATTCGATTTTGCTATGGATATCTTAGCTCCGCTGATATTGCACCAGTTTAAAATTTCTAAGAGGAGGCTATTGAATTTGTTTTGGAATATCGTTACGTCTTGAACTCTGGCATATATGCATAAGTCGTCTGCATATAAGACATGTTTGAAGAACCTATTTTCATTAATCAATCGACTAAGCCTGTCAAAGGCAAATAGAAAGAGGGTGACGGATAAAGGTGAACCTTGAGGTATGCCGTTTTCTAAAGGCCAACAATCTGTAATGGCGTGATTTGCTTTAACCCTGAATTTTCGATTTAGCAGAAAGTTTTTAATAAAGTTTAGTATTTTTGGCCCTAACTTCCAAGCTAAAATTTGGTCCAATATGGAGTGCAAACCAACTCTATCGAATGCCTTTTCCATGTCTATGGATATAAGAGATGTGTGATTCCTACTGGAGATGCTATCAGCGATATGTTCGTCTAGGCGAAGTAACGCGTTTATGGTGTTGCTTCCGGATTTAAAGGCGGTTTGGTTGCTTGAGAGTAACTTGTTTGTATGAAGGTACCACATTAGCCTCCGAGATATCATTTTTTCCATGACTTTTGATAGGCATGAGATGAAGGATATAGGTCTGTATCCTTCCGTCGTATTTTTTGGCTTATTAGGTTTCGGTATGGGTACAGCAAGGGCGATTTTCCATTGTTGTGGTATAGTATGTGTGTCGAAAATGAGGTTATACAGCTCACAGAGCTTGATCTTGCCAACAAAAAGAGTTGTTTTAGAAATTCGTAGGGGATGTTATCTTGGCCAGGACTTTTTCCTTTGAGCGAAGCTAGGCATCTATCGAGTTCTTTTATTGAAAAATGTTCTTCTATTGTGATGGTCTTTTTTACTTAATGGATAGGCTACCTTTATTATATTTTTGTATCGATTTTTTTGTTCGATGAACTGGTCCGAGAAGTTAGAGTTTTTTGAGTAGTCTGACCATGCTTTTGCTAGCACATCGCCTATTTCAAGAGGATTGGAGGTTGGCGGATTATATTCATTTTCAATTGAGTGGATTAAGTTTTGTGAGCGGTTTCCGTGAAGTAAATTTACTTTGTCCCATAAAACTTTTGATGGAGTGTTGTAATTTATATCTTTAGTGAAATTCGCAAAGTCAACCCATTTTGAGATTTTTGCTTCGCGCTTAAATTTAGCGTTCGCTTTTTTATAATTTAGTATATTATCAACGGTGGGATGTTGCTTGACAATTTTCCACAGGTCTTGCTTTGTTTTCCTTAGTACACTTAAAGTATCATTCCACCAATATGTTGTGTGTTGTCTCTTTTTTGGATTTGACATTGGAATCGTTTTGTATGCGCTTTGCTTGATTTTTTTGGTAAAGATCGCAGCGGCTTTATTTGGATTCATTTTATTGAACCTCAAGGTTTCCAGCTCACTTGTTAGGAGGGTTTGGTATTGTGTCCAGTTTGCATCTTTTAATATAGATTTATTGGGAGTGTGGTAAGTCGTGTTTGGGGTCGCGTTGAATAACGTTAAGCTAATCGGAAAGTGATCGCTACCGCTAAGTTCATTATTTACTTTCCAGGTAGATGCAATATTGAGTGG
>NW_016157287.1:127269-134460 GCF_001687245.7 Rhagoletis zephyria
AAATTTTTTTAGCCTAAAACATGGTGGGTACCGAAAGCTATTTGTATACCAAATTTCATGAAAATTGGACCAGCCGTTACCTGTTACAAAAAAAGGGACTTCTCTTTATATAATTAGTATAGAGTATAGAAATAGATATAGATGAGCAGAAAAGCGTGTTACTTAGGTATACATGGCGTATGAGTAACATTATTTCCTGCTCATATTTCATACAAAAAATCTTTTCGTATTTTCATTTGACCACTATTATTTCTTTATTTATATATCGATGCACACTCAAACTGCTTAAGTCATACCTTTATAATCGAAAGTTTGCAGTTCGATGTAACACCACCATATCTGAAGCCCATGCAATCCAAGCTGGAGTGCCACAAGGCAGTGTCCTTGGCTCGATGCTGTATGTCTTATACACCGCGGATATTTCTACAAACGACCGCCTGATAATGTCCACTTATGCCGATGACACTGCCATAATCAGTCGCTCCAAGTGTCCTCTACAAGCAACTGCGCTCCTAGGCAATCATATGGAAACTGTTACCAATTGGCTAGCAAACTGGCGAATAAAGGTTAACGAGCAAAAATGTAAGCAAGTTACATTTACACTGAATAAGAGTAACTTTCCGTCCTTGACTTTTAACAACGTACAAATACCACTGTCGTATATCTTTGCACGTGTGACTTCTTTATTGGAATGACATTAAATTGACAGTGATTACACAAGTGCCGGAAATAATTCAGATGTTCTATCTATGACATTCATATGCTTATGCTACATTTACATTTATATATGACATCTCTCCACCACCTATTTTCATGAATATCAAAAGCGATTTATGTATGTAAAAGCATACATATATACGTATTTCGGAATTTCAATTTCAATTCAATATCTTCAAGCTTATTTTCAAGCTTATTTTCATTTATAAGTACTTAATAACTAAAAATAAAATTTATTTTAAAGATGGTTTCAACTACATAATTTATTTTAATTATATTGGAGCCGGTCTGGTTCCTTTCGGACTCTCTCCGATCGCCTTAGATGTACTTCGGTACCTGAGTTCTGCTCCGTTGGTGCGTGTGCTACTTGTGGTAAAGCTGCATTGATTGCGTTGTTTTTTTGTGTCGGTTGTGTTTGCGACTGTGTTGCTTCTTCGCGCTGGTCGTACATCTCACCATGCACGCCAGCTTTTACCTGCTCAGGANGTGTTGACCCACGTTTCGTATTTGGTCGACGTGGCGTCTCCATATTCTTCCATCATCAAGTTGAACTTCGTAATGGATATCACCGCGTCTGGAAATTTTGCCAAATTATCAGCGTTCACTCGACAAGTAATCTCGCACTGAGACCCTCTCGCCTTCGGCGAAAACCTTTTTGGTAATCTTTTTGTCCGTATTACCGAGCGTAGTTTGCGGTAGTAGAAAATCTAAGCGAGTTTGAATTTGTCGACCAAACATAACCATGGCTGGACTTTTTTCTGTAGTCGGGTGGATTGCTCTTCGGTAGCTGAGCAAAATGTTTTGCAACTCTTTATGCATTGAGCCTGATTTAGTCATAGCTGCTGTCAGCTTCTGTTTAACTGTCTTTATGAACCTTTCGGCCTGCCCATTCATTGCCGGATGATAGGGAGCACCTTGCTTGTGCACTATGCCATTCGATCTCAAGAACGCTTGAAACTCTTTAGAGTTAAACTGGGTGCCATGATCACTTACTAATATATTCGGTATACCAAAAGTTGCAAAAATATCTCGGCATTCGGCGATCGTTGTGTCGGTCGTCATATTGTGCTTTGGCAGGATACGCAATTACAAACCAATTTCTCTATATCCCGGTCTAGGTTAGGCCACCAGCAATAAGAACGCCCTAGTGTTTTCATTTTGACCATTCCAAAATGACCGCTGTGTAATTCACTAAGTACCTTTTGTCGTAGTGCGGTGGGTACATACACACGGAAACCTCGTAAAAGGCAACCTTTCCGCAAAGTGAACTCTATTTGTGGAATTCCAAATCGTTGCTTCGCCTCACAATCACGGCCGTATTTTAGGCATTCTACCAGAATTTTAACCTCTGGTTCTTTAGCTGTAGCTGCACCCAAGTCTTCTGCTGTAACTGGTAAGTTATCTATTAACTGCGCTGTTATCACATCTACTTCTTCTATAAAACAATCGCGCTTTTGTGTTGCAAGTCGTGACATGGCATCAGCATTTGCATTTGCTTTACTGCTTTTTACCCGGACGACGTAATCAAACGATTCCAAAAATATCGCAAAGTGTTGCATACGCATCGCAGATAAACTAAAGTAAAGCGTCTCCCAAACACATATTGATAAAACTTTTTGACACCAAATATAATTGAGGACGCTTCTTTATCCACCTGACTGTATCGCTGTTGGACATCGTTTAGTGTTTGCGAGGCAAACTGAATCGGCTTTTCTGTACCGTCCAGAAAAGTGTGGCTTAACACGGCTCCAACGCCTTTGGGACTGGCATCCACCGCTAAAACGAGCGGTAGCTGCGGATCGTAATGTGTCAAAACTGTGTCTGTTTGCATCATTTCTTTAATTCGCTTGAATGATTCACAACATTTTTTATCGACATTAAAAACTGAACTTTTATGTAACAACTGATTCAATGGATATACATCACTAAGGTTTGGAATAAATCTCCCGTAGTAACTAATTAGTCCAAGAAAAGCCCTTACCTCGTCCTTAGTTGACGGTTGTTTCATATCTTGGATGGCTTCCACTTTCGTTTTCTGTTTTCGTATTCCCATTTTGCTGATTTCGTAACCGCAGTACTCGATTTTGTCGCGAATAAATTCAGACTTTTCTAAATGTACACGCATGTTACGAGTATTTAACCTTTTAAGCACTTCTTTAATCCTTTGTAAATGGGTAACGTCGTCGCTCGCCGTGATCTTTATATCGTCCAAAAATACTTTAACGCCCGCCATATCTCCCAACAGCTGCTCCATAAACCGCTGCCACTTTGCAGGCGCACTCGCAATCCCAAACATCATACGCGTCGGTTGAAATAAACCCTTGTGTGTGCTTAACGTCAACAGCTCTCGATTATCCGGATAAATTTCAAGCTGTAGGTACGCTTTTGCCAAGTCGATTTTTGTAAATTTTTCTCCACCTGCCATTGAACTGAAAAGCTCGTCGATCGTGGGTAAGGGGTGCTCGTCGACAATTAGTGTTGGATTGACCGTGAGCTTATAATCCCCACAGATACGAACCGTACCATCTCTCTTTGGCACTGCAACGATCGGCGTAGCCCATTCTGATTTATCGACCTTCACTAGCAACCCTTCACGCACCTGTTTGTCTATTTCATTCTCCACTGTTTTCATTAGTGGGAATGGCACTCGCCGCGCCTTTATAAACTTCGGCACCGCGTTCTCTTTTAAGTAAAGCTTTTCTTGGTGACCAGTAATTGTACCTACATTTGGTGCTGATAACAGCGGGAACTTTCTTAATATGTTTTGTAACTTCACTTCAGCACTTCCACTCGATAAAACGTTGACTGTCGTACGTTCTTTCAATTGGTTGTCTATAGTATTTTTCCAATCTATATCGACCTCCCGAAGCCATTCTCGCCCAAGCAGAGGTTGGCGATCGGAGCGCACGATGTACATTCTTGCCCGCACTGGCGCTTTGACCTTCACTGTTACACATATATAGCCTAAACATTCCAGCTTTGTTTGACTATAGCTGTACAATTGCAAGTCACTTTTAATTACTGGTTCGTCATTAAAGTATTTCTTTGCTTCTTTCAAGCTGATTATTGTCACTGGGGAGCCGGTGTCAATTTCGAAGTTGATATCAATATTATTTATCTTTAGTGTACACATAACTTTCGGGTGTAGAGTGTTGCAGTTGAGTTTTAGCAAATCGTAAACATAATCTTCCCTTTGTTTTTCTATGACGTTTACACTTTTCGTTTCGTTTAGGCACATCTTTCGCAGATGGCCCCGTTTTTTGCAGTAGTGACATACAACATCCCTGAACTTGCACTTATTGGCCATGTGATTGGCATTGCCACATCGGAAACATTGTTTGCTTTTTATTGCTTTATCTTTCTCTCGTGCCGTTCTTTCTTGACATTTTGTGTTTGCAGTTTTCTTTTCAGGTGATTTTGCTCGCTGTTTTTCGTGTATTTTATTAACCTCGCTGCTCGTCGAGCCTTTTTGATGTAGCTCGCACCCTTCTTTCTCCGCTACTTCGTAGGCCTTTGCTATATTGATCGCATCATCTAATGTTAAACTTTTCTTTTCCAGTAACCGATTTTGGATTGCTTGGTTTTTCAAACCAAATACTAATTGATTCCGTAATGCAATATTCAAATAGTCACCAAAATTGCAACCTTTTGCCAGAAGACGCAAAGCCACTAAAAACTGTTCGCACGACTCACCATTTTGCTGCTTCCTTAGATGGAATCTATAGTTTTCTAAAATTTCGTTGGCCTTTGGGTTGAAGTGGTTTTCCAACGTCGATACGATCTCCTCGTACTGGCAGAGTCTCTGGCTCGTTGGGCAGCACTTTATCGCAAAGCACATTGTAAGTCGTGGCTCCCATATAATGGAGTAGCAGTTGACGCATAGTGGCTAAAAGGACTCATCTCAAGCTGTAGGCCAATTCATTCCAATGGCTTATTAACTCTCGCTCACCCCTGAGTCTGGAGTATAAAGTGCTTATTTACAATACAGTTTTCAAACCGATATGGACCTATGGGTATGAGTTATGGGGAAACGCGAGCAGCAGCAACATCGAAATCCTTCGTCGTGCCCAATCTAAAATTCTTCGAACAATCACCGGAGCACTTTGGTATATCCGAAATAAGAACATTCACCGCGACTTGAGAATACCAGAAGTACGAACCGAAATAGAACAACGGAAGACGAAATATGTATCGAAGCTCTTAGTGCACCCAATCATTTAGCAAGATCTTTATTGCGTGTCAGCAGGACCTCAAGACTACGTAGGAATGACTTACCAGCCCAGTCGTAATCTTTTCTTAGGGCCAGTTAAGAAAATACTCACCCCAACTAGGGGATGTAAATTAAGTGAATAGATTAAGATTCGAAAACTTATTGTTAGGCTCTTAGGCAGGGCAGATTCAATAAATAAAAATAAAAAGTTAAAAAAAAAGCTATAAGTCCTATCGGAAAGTAATGTATACATGGCTTATGGAGAATTTTATTAGCTTTCATTTCAAATTAAAATTGTTAAATTTGTTCATAAGATATAAGTCATTAAGTGGAACCAATTTTTGTTTTCATCTGAATAATAGTGAATTGAAAATATCTCAAAAACTTATCCATAGAATTAAAAATTAAGTCGATTTTCGGAATCAGCGAGCAATTCTATATAGGAATTGGATAGTGGTATCCACTGAACATTTTTGCTGTAAACCAGTGTAATTGATAATAGTTGCATAATTTTTAAGCATCTATCGAGTTTTCTTATAAACAGAGGTGGGCACTTTTTTGCCCGCGCAGCAGCGAAAGTGCGAGCGCGGGCTAGAGAAAGGGAAAAACAGTTTACGAGAGGAAGGGTATGAAAAGTTTCGAAAAAATTATTTGTATCTCCATCGACAACATGTTCATCGCAGTACGGCTGTGGTAGAGGCGGAAAAATATCGACGATACTATCGATATATCGATGGTTTGTGTTTTCAAAAAATACTATCGATGTTTTAAAACTATCGATACTATCGGCTGTATTGTAAGACCAATTGTAATGTTAGCGACGATTTGGTAGCTCTTATTTTGCCAAAAAAGCCAGAAATGAAAAACTATGTATGTATTCAAGCGCATTTTCCACTGCAAAAGATCTTTAATTTTATAATGAATCTATAGCGATTTGTTTTATATTTTTCTAAAAATATTATGGTCCTGTGTTAAAAATATATCGCGTATACAATTACATAATTTTTAGTTATGTTTGAGTGGAATAAAATAATTTTAAAATGTTGTTTTACAATTTCTTTTAAATACGTAAATTTTACCTGTAGTATTTTCTCAGTGTACATACACATCCGACAATGAAAGTCGAAGTAAAAAAGAAATAGGTCAAACAGTTTCTTCAATGTTAATCAAGGATCTTCAACCATTCATTAAACCGAATGATGGAGCTTTTATTAATTTACTTATCTCCAGTTTCACTAATAAATTTTAAAATTTATCAGACTTTATATTTAAAGTGACGAATTTTACGAATAAAATTATGCCACTTGAAGTTTTAGCAGGCTGATAAATTGAAAATTGATTGGTCCAACTGGGCATTCATACTTTGCCCCGATAGGAGTAGATTTGTTCCGTTTTGTCGAAATAATTTGAAGCCTAGTCCTCTACTCCGCTCAACTGAAAATCTGCTCCGTTTTGTTGCATCAACACATTTACTCTTCAAATAGAAAGGAAGTGGGGTTTTTAACCCATTTACGCCCAAACAAAAACGGTTGGAATTTTATTATATCTAGTTTTATTTATGTGATCATAAAAGCCATTTTAAACAAACTTAGGAATTAAAATTAACGAAAAAAGCTTAAAAGTTAACTTTTGGAAGTGTACTTTTTTTAGTACAGCGGGCACTTATGCGTGTTAATTTTTAAAACATTACTTGACAAGGAATAACATTTTTTTGCCTCCTGTACATTGCCATATTATAACCTCATGATACAAAACCCAGTTTAGCTGCTTAGGAAACTTGCCTTGGTTATATCCGTTATGCCTTGGGTTGGGTCTGCTACAATAGAACCGGATGGGTGGCTTTTTTCGAACAATGTGTCTTCTATTAGCTAATTAGTCGAAAAGAATCTTCGCTCGACAAAACATGTCGACTCCACCGGTTATATATACTCATATCAAGCATGTACGTGGAGATTCATAACCCACCACCATTTCTTGCTACGAATACAAGCACCACACATTTTCGATAACAGCGATTTGACAACTCTATATCCTATGAGCTTCCAATGATTTTTCCACAATATATGTCAAGGACTTAGTAACGGGTGATTTTTTTGAGGTTAGGATTTTCATGCATTAGTATTTGACAGATCACGTGGGATTTCAGACATGGTGTCAAAGAGAAAGATGCTCAGTATGCTTTGACATTTCATCATGAATAGACTTACTAACGAGCAACGCTTGCAAATCATTGAATTTTATTACCAAAATCAGTGTTCGGTTCG
>NW_016157287.1:139117-144811 GCF_001687245.7 Rhagoletis zephyria
GTATCTCATTCAACCCTTATATATAAACTTGATCGAATTGGCTTCCCTCCTATTCTTCTCAGCTGGCTTTCTTCTTACTTAGTGGATAGGAAACAAAGAGTAATTTTTAAAAATTGTACCTCCCGGCCAATACATGTCACATCCGGCGTACCTCAGGGCAGCCATATTGGTCCCGTCTTGTTTATTTTATTTATAAATGACCTTCCTAAGGTGTTGAATTACTCGAAATGCTTAATGTACGCTGATGATGTTAAGCTCTTTAAGTACATTAGTACTGCAGAAGATAGGGAGCATTTGCAAGCTGACCTAACCTGCATTTTCGAGTGGTGCGAAGCAAATTCCATGTCACTCAATTTGAAAAAGTGTAAATTCATGACCTTCTCTAGAAAATCGTTCTACCCATATGCGTATATGATATCTGACCACAATGTTGAGCAAGTGACCAATTTCATTGACCTAGGTGTAACTATGGATCCGAAACTAGAATTCAAGTCTCACATAAACTCCTGCGTGATTAGGGCTAGAGGATTGTTGGCTTTTCTTAAGCGCTGCGCCAAGGAGTTCAACGATCCTTATGTCACTAAAGTTCTCTTTACCTCTCTAGTTAGACCGATTTTGGAGTATGCATCTATAGTATGGAATCCTAGTTATCAAATTCATAGTGACAGGCTCGAATCAGTGCAGAAACCGTTCCTATTATTTGCCCTCAAAAATTTATGTTGGGACTCGTCTAAAAATCTCCCACCCTACTAGGATCGCCTGAAGCATATAGATTTGCCGACGCTTCAGAGTCGTAGAGAGATGCTTGCTGTTCTTTTTTTAATTAAATTAATGAACGGGATGGTCAGTAGTCCCTTTTTACTGAGTGAGATAAATTTTTGTATTCCTACACGACCCACGAGATATTTTAAACATATTGTGTTGAGTATTTGTAAATCAAACTTTGAAATGCATGATGCTTTTCGGTGTTTATGCCAAGATTTTAACAAGCATTATGATTGCTTCGACACATCTGAATCGCTTTTTGTAATAAAGAAAACTTTGCTCAACAAGTTAACTAAATAAACTAATATCTGTAACCGTGAACTAAAAAATTACACAATATCTATGACTGCTTAGTACAATTGTAGGACAATACGAGCAGGGATCGGAAACTCGGCCTTTGCGACCTCGCCCAATAGTTCGTCTATAGCGCGGAGCGGAAACTAGGACTCTCCGCCTGCCTCACTTACAAAGTAATGACTACGGGAACATGGATCGGAAGCTCGGCCTTTCCGACCATGATCAACGGCCTATAAACAGCGCGGAGCGGAAACTAGGTCTTTTCGCCCGCCGCACACAAAAGTAGACTGGAGACAAGGCCTCGCCAGCTACCCAAATTGCTTTACAAGTTAATATTTATAATTATTTCACTCTGTAATATATCATACATACTTAAATATCTAAATCTTTTTATCTCAATTGTCTGTAAGAAAACATTTTTCTGTAGACTAAATAAATAAATAAATAAAAGGTAAATAAATAAATAAATAAATAAGGAATGCACATCTACTACGAAAACTTGATTTTTACTCCCATTTTAGCAACCCGAACCCAACAAAGAGCGATCGATGAAGATCAGCTAGTGATCAGTATTGAAAAGTTTTTTATTTAAAAAAGAGGCAAAACACTGAAAATAGAGCAATTTTCCAAAAAAATACACCAAATTTGTGTTGCTGTGTTTAATGGTATTTTTGCATATAAAGCTGTATGTTCAAATATTTTAAGTAATCACGCAATGTCACTTGTAAATATTTCCAACTATGCCCAGTTAATTAATTTAATTAATTTAAATAGCAAAATGTTTTTTTTATTCGTAAAACAATTTGCAATTTACTTGGTTTCTCTAGCGGCTTACTTTTGTACAAATGCGTACACCCAGCTAATTAGCAGAATATTCTATGAATTTCGTGATAGAGACTGTGTGAAAATATTGCGTTTGGCTTATCTGGGAGCATATTATCCAGAGAAGAAGCACGGCCAAACACTAACATATGTGTAAGTCAACGGATAAAGTTTTCCGTATGTTTAGAATGAATAAATGAATGAACAAAATAAATACAACGTCACCATAGAATCACGTTTTTATTATAAAGTTACCTTGAGTAGGGCACCAAGCAAGCGCTACACTAAAAAAATTTCGCGTTTTAATTCTCTAAACGCACTTAATTTATTGCAAAGGCACAAAGTTGGCAACAGTTATAGCGATGCCAAATTTGCTCATATACAAGCATGGACAGAGAGTGAGCGCTTGCTTAAAGAGCGTAAGCATTACATGCGTATCAGCGTTGCCACAGCCACATGTTTTCTCCTACCAAAATTTCCTACCACAATCAACCAAAACCTACTAAACATATTTTTAAGTCTTTAATATTTTTTTCGATGTTAACTTTATTAAAAATATAGATAAAATAATATTTAGTAAAACTTAAACACAGCTAATACAATACAAACAATTTATCTGTGTATAACAATTCATTTTACTGTACAGACTTATCCAAATGTATGTATCTTTATTATTATTATTACGTCGGAGATACTCGCGCTGCGACCTAAGAAGATATATTGTGCTAAACCCAAATTGTAATCACTCCAACCTTAGGCTATTTAAAAAGCTAAGCACATTGGATGATGCCATGTTCTAAATTTTAGATGGAGAAGACAGTCGCTCTCCAATGTGTATGAATCGCGATTCATGCTTCGTGGGCAGGCTCGTAGAATATACTATGGGGTCTCCTCCACCAGCCCACAAAATATACATTCGGCCTCTACAGAAAGACCCACCTAATTTAAATAGTATGTTAACTTGCAGTGTGCTGTCACGTATCCAGTAAGGGTTTTATGTTCAAGGAGTCTTTCGGAGTTCCTCCTGGAAGGAGCTATGAATCTCTTTGATTATCTTATTCGTTTTGACTTCCGCCAGTGGGCAGTAATCTGAGACTGTTCCCAGCTAGCTCCTAAGTAGTTCTGCAGTGTATCCTTTAGATGTACCACTGAATAGCTCAGGATCATGCAAGCGCATTTGATCTCCACGCTTTGCGAGTCAGTCAGCCCTGTAGTTGCCTTCAAACCTTTCATGTCCCGGAACCCACCACAGCGTTACGCTATTGTGGGTTCCCAGGACGTTCAAGAGCTCACAAACCTTGATGCCGTTTTAAAGGGTCTAAGTTCTTTAAGGCAGGCTGAGTGTCCGACATAATATTTATTATGGTTTTTTGGTTGTTGTTGTTCCCGACAGGGTGGGTGTATGATGTATTTTGAACAAAATATTAAGGACAGACATGGAAGGGAATACACTAACTGCAAAAACAAAGAAGATAAAAATCACCAGAATCAAAAAGAGCCAGAACAATTCATCTACCTATTGAGCACCGCAAACACTGCAAAACTAAGAAGACGTACCTAACAAAAGAAAGAGGTAGTTAACAAGGAGTATAAATACGAGCAACCTACAAAAATTATACAGAACGAAAAATGACACTGAAGATGGCACAACGCCGAAACCGGTTTGTCTCCAAACCAAATTTGATAAAGGATGACGGAAATTCGTTCCAAAATACATCATTTATTATGGCCTCATTTGCCTTTTACGATGACATTCGCGAATACAGACTTCGATTGCGAGGAGCTCCACCTGGAATATGGTTAGGTACGAGCCCATTGGCAGACATTTCTGTAATCTTTGTCCAAGTATGCCATAAAGTTTATATGGAGTTCATATTTTATATAATAAGGGTATACGTTTGTACTTAGAAATCAGGTATATTTACATGTTTACGGCCGCCGTTATACGAACGCAACTGTGAAATATTCATGTAAAAAAGGTTGCTAAAATGTTTGGAGATATTTTTTATTATTCGTAAATAACTATTACTTATTTTCACGGAACTTACCAAAATCCAATTAAGCCCACCAACCTACCAAATGGAAAAAAACCTACCAGTTTTGGTAGGAAAAGCCCATGTGTGGCAACACTGATGCGTATTTTGCTATTACCTTTTGCTACTGGGATGTAATTGGCACACTAACACAATCACACTTTCAGCTCGCGTTTACTTGCTGTAGTGATCACCGCTGCTCATATTCACTCCTCGTCATTTGAATTCCATACCCTTTCAACCCGTAGTATTTACAGTTTACAGTAAAAATATAGCATTTTATTCCATATAAAAATTTTTCGAGCATACTTTGTATGAGATAAAATGCGCAGCACCATCACCAAAAAGATTGTCAAAAATCCCGCTATTTTACAGACACTTGAAACTTGCACTTTATTGTACCCCTTTGTTGAAATTTTTATAAACTCTGTATAAAGTTTTAGAATCGGATGTAATGAATATTAAATAATAACGCCCCATGCTACAATAATTTTTAGAAGGTAGTTTCACTTCAAAATTTTTGACATAAACCGTGTCTGTGACAATCACGCAATGTGGCCAATGCTACGATATAGAACTTGGGGATTATCGCTTGTTATTTAAGATATTTTTTAACAGAACATGTAAAGATTTATATGTTTGATAACTGATCACTTAATTTTTAATATAAATATACGTATTTTATACATACATTTTTGCCACTGCTAATCACATGAATCTTATCTTACTAATATTATAAATGTGAAAGTTTGTATGTTTGGATGTTTGGGAAATCATCACGCGGAAACGACTGAACGGATTTGCATGAAATTTTGTACGCAGATAGCTTATAGGGCGGATTGGTTAATAGGCTATTTTTAAGAGTTGCCACCTGTTAAAAAAGTTTAATTTATTTAATATGCGGGAACGACTGAATGGATTTGCATGAAAATTTGCACACAGATAGCTTATGACATAGGTTGGAAAGTAGGCTACTTTTTTAAGAGTTGCCACCTGTTAAAAAAGTTTAATTTATTTAATATGCGGGAACGACTGAATGGATTTGCATGAAAATTTGCACACAGATAGCTTATGACATAGGTTGGAAAGTAGGCTACTTTTTTAAGAGTTGCCACCTGTTAGAAATGTTTATTTTAATTAATACGCGGAAACAAGTGAACTGATTTGCATGGAAGTTTTCATACAGATTAGAGCTCTAGATACCCGGGTATCGAGCAATGCGAGTAGCTCGATACTCGCTCGAAACTCGTTCATCGCTCAAATGTTTTTTAAAAATTTTCGAGTTTTCGAACAATTTCATAAACAAAAGAAAATTTGTAAATTGTATTTGTCAGCAGCTGCTTTCTAATTCATGTTAAATAAATTATATTATTAAATACCAATGTAACAATCTTTGCATTATATATCAATAACACCGGCACACAAAAAAAAATTTTTGTTCTGTACACCGGACGCCACCTACCTACGGGCATGTTTTTCGACCCGCTGAATCCGAATTTTGAGTTAGTTTTGGCCGGTCACCCCCCAATTTCGAGTAAATTGCAAAAAATCCTAAAAAATAGCGAAAATTTGATGTTTTCGTTACAAAAAAAATTTGTGGATATACATATAGAAGTACCAAGAGAAGAGAATAAGCGAAAGAGAAACCCACTCCGTAGATCATTTGAAAATAAAAGAGTTCGATACCACCGGAAAACAGTTTGAAATCCCAGAAAATCATTCTCTTTATTCTATTTGCACGTCATTTTTTATAGATTTCTCAATTTTTTAACTTTTT